>NC_132886.1:16492869-16615369 GCF_030463535.1 Salminus brasiliensis
CCTGTCTACTCCATGTTGAGAATAGGACTCTCTGGAGCAGATAAACATTAACCTATTGGCCCCATGCATAAAGCCAGGTGTGGTATAAAGGCCTCAGCATTGAGCTGTGGAGCAGTGGGACTGTGTTCTCTGGAATGATGGTATTCCATCCAATACTTTTATTGCAATGAGTTGTGGGGTTGTAGATGAGTGATCATCCAAAATGTAGCAGAAACCCTTCCCTGGACAGTAAAGACAGTAAGCAGTAAGCGCTTTTGATTTCAGAAAAAGTTCCTATTTATTGGGATGTCCTTATACTTTTGTCCATATAGTGTTTTGTGAAGTCGCAAGAGGCTGCACAGTGGATAGTGTACAAGATGTTGCTGCATCAGCTGCAACACAGAATTGCAGGACCTAATCAGCAGACAACCTTACAACACACAATTGATCCCAAACTGCACAGATGCAGCTTCCTGACTCCTTCACCCTCCCAGTGGTCTGCTCTCGGGACAGATGGCAAATGGAGGACCTACAGGCTTGCCTTCAAGGCAAGGCTATTTCACGACCCACTGCCCCTCTCAGGGGCCACCTGGCACTCGGACAAGGGGCAGCAGGAGGTGGGGCGAAGGAAGGGGGTCGCCTGGAATGGGGTTACTTTTTAAGTCCCACCTGCTTTCCGGCAAGACCCGCCCACAAGCGATACGATTGACTAGTTGGTCAGCGGAATACCAATTGCTAGCCAATCCTAGCTTGGAAAGTGGAGACGCTGCCAGCCAATCCATGCGCAGATGAGCGGAGCTTGCCGGAATGCGGGTGGGAAATAAAATGAGCTCCCCTCAGCGCGCGTTTTCATTGGCCCCTTGTGTGGTGGTGCACGATTGCGTCTCACAGCAGGTTTATAATTCATTTATATTAACAAGTGGCGAGAGCAGGTCTGTTTTACCACACGATTTCACTGTGTAGGACCATAAAGCTGCTAACAGGAACATACAGCACTGCTTTTGCATCTTAGAGGGGGAAGGCAAATAGCAGTGCAGTGCTGCAGCTCGGGGCGCTTCATATATCTGCAATCAGGCGAACAAATCCTGTCTATTTCTGTCCTGGGCTTTAACAAACGTCACTGGAAAGTTGTCAGGTTAGAGAGAGAGAGAGAGAGAGAACGCGCAGGCGCGCCCGCACGCGTGTGTGTGTGTGGGGGGGGGGATGCATGTGCGCGCGCGTGTGTGTGTGTGTGTGAGTACGCGAGACAGAGAGAGAGAGAGAAAGATTATTCGTATGTGTGGTGGCTATAGGCAGGCACAGCCAGTGAGCTGCCCCACAGGACGGTACATTACCCTTAGATGGGGGAGGGGGCGCACACACAGGCTCCACCACTGCGCATGGGGCACTGCGACCCACCGGCGAATAGTCAAGGCCAGGACGTGTTTGTGTGTGTGTGTGTGTGTAAGGATCTACACAAACGGAGAGAGAGAGAGAGAGAGAGAGAGCTGGAGGCCTCGTTACAGGACTAGGTGACTCGGGTGGTCCTCATTCAGCAGGACGAACAAGCATCGGCGCAAGCGGACGCAGCGATACACACACACACACACACACACACACTCGCACTGTGTGATATCTATCTGTTGAAGTGATCCGCAGCAGCGCGGCTGTTTTGCGCGATGAGGAGAGACCGGTGCGCGCCGCGGTCCCCCGTGACCCAGTTTGTTAAGAATGAGCTAGAGCTCTGGAGAGGAAACCAGGCACACAGGCTAGCCTACCGGCTCCGTTTCAGCACGTGAGAGAAGGCCACCGGCTCCGTTTCTGCACGCCACACAGGACAGCGGGTCGCTTTCGGCACGGTAACGAGGCTACCGGATACACCGGTTTATTTGAGCGCACCGTGTTAAGGAGCTCATGTAACGCAGACGAAACACGAGCCCCGTGACCGGGCAGAGTGGACTCGACATTGATAAGGAACCCATCTGCACTGGAGGGATAAAAATATTACCCCTTGTTGTTGTAAAGGGGAACAGAAACGGGGCGGGGGGACCTGGACTTTGTGGACGCTGACCTTTGGTTTCTTTAAGAAGAGAAAAAAAACAGCGTTTGGGTCCCAGCAGCTTCTGTGCGCGCTGTGGGGGATTTCTACCATTAATTAAGGCTCAGGGATTTTTTTTTTTTTGTGGCAACATACGAAATCTGCTCAAAATGGATTATACCTCTGCTGCACAATGAGGGACATTTTTCATGGATTAATCACCTGGCAACCTCCTGCTCTTGGGTAGGATTTTAGACTACTAGTACTACTGAAAGATTGCATGACTATTTCATCTGAATTGCCAGTGCTTGTCCTGCTGCACATACATGACCTCATTGCAGTTCAGCTTGGTTCCATGCTGTCAGAGTAAGGAATGGTAAAGGAACCCTGCACTTGAAGTCAGAGAACAGGAATAGCAATGGAAAAAACCCAAACCCCTATGATTTGATGCAGTGAGCCAGTCAGCAAGTCAGTCCCAGAGTCCGAGACGAGATACTACCATCATGTGGTCACTACCTCTCCTCCGTCACACTGATGTCCCACCAAGAGTGACAGAGAACTTCATCCTGTCGGGATACCGCTTCCCAGACTACAGCCTCCTTCAGTGCCTGGTCTCTGCGTTCCGCCCCACCAACGAGACCGGAAACTTCTGGACGCACTTCCTCCCCATCTTTCTCTTCACCTTCCACTTTTTAGAGATGTTTGAGTGGGAAGGGGCGCCGGCCCCTGGAGACCCCTTCTTCTACCCTGCTTGGACTTACTTCATCGGGGTCTTCTACCTGTTACTGGCCAGCAGCATGGCCCACCTTCTGAACTCCATGTCGCTGATCATCCGGGAGATCTGCTTCTTTGTGGACTACGGAACCATTAGCGCGTACACCGTCGGCTCCTCCTTGGCCTACTATTACTATATTCACCCGCAGGCAGGGATACCAAAGATTGGGGTCTGGGCACAGAATGCGTCTGGGATACAGTCTGGGAGGGGAGAGGAACCTTCATCACCTCCGTCTCCCTCCTCTTCCTCCTCTCTCCTGTTTTTCCCCTCATTCTTTGAGACCTTGTACATTCCCTGCTCCTGCCTGATCGCCATCGTGTGCGTGCTAACCTGTTGCAACACCAGACAGCGCTGGAGAAAGTACCGCTACGCGGTCCGTACCCTCGTCTTCCTCCTGCCGTTCTTCATTTCGTCCACTCCGGTCTTCTATCGCCTCTTCAGCCCCTCTCCGTACCCTGCCTCCTCTCAAGTGACCTCTACATACCCGTCCTCCACGATGGCTGTCTTCTTCTACCGCCACTGCTTCTGGCTGGTGGTGTCAGCAGTCTTCAACATCAGCAAGATCCCAGAGCGGCTGTCTCCAGGCAAGTTCGACATCTGGGGCCACAGCCACCAGTGGTTCCACTGCTGCACTTTTTTGTCCATCCTTGATGAGCTTCACATGATCAAGGTGGAGATACGGGCCCTGTTGCTACACCCTACTCTGGTTATGGCCCCCATGGTGGCTCCTCAGCTACCTGGACCCACGGTTTGCTCCACATACGGTGTGATGATGGTGCTGCAGGGGTGCATAGCCTCCATCATTGTCTGGTTTGGGTGGTGTGCATACCATATTTATGCTCCCCAGCAGAAACTTCTCAAGGCCCAATGAGAAGAGCCATAGACTGCATAGAATGTTAGATTTTTGGCCTGACTGAATTATAGCTGTCAGTGTGGGCAAGAAGAAGAAGTCATTTCACTTTTTTATTTTTTTAACATTTCTTAACATTTCAAGTCTTGGATGGCCACTGTTGAGGCCACCACTGGACATCATTTGACATTCAACACACTTGCGTTTATATTCACTGTCCATATACCATCAAATATTAATACCATGATGGATTATGAGGTATATTGTAGGGTTTTTAATATTTTTTTTATTTGAATTTATTTTTGCTTGAGTAAATGTCAGCAACTTGGCTCAGCCATTTCTATCCCGGGGGAGGGGAAGTGGTGCTTACAGGGCATTCGAAGATGAGCTGCTAATTTCATCCCAAGTGGGTACCGCTAGTACAGGACAGCATGAAACGCTTTCAGAGGTTCCTGGGGGGGACATGATATCACGCCAGTGTATTTAGTTGCTATCTCTCCCTCTCAGTCCCTTACTTTAGCAGTGTGTCTCTCTCACTGATAGACACACAGCTACAGTACACAAATGCACACACACACACACACACACACACTCACTTCCTCCCTCTTTCTCTTGAACCCTTTAAACAGGAAGTGAAGGAGCCAACAAGCTCAAATTGCTTCAACCACAGTCTTTTCGAATAGAGGAAATGGGAGGGAGCGGTTGATGCGTTGTTGCTCGAACAGTATCGCGCTCTCCGGGCCTGTGTTTGAAAACCGCGTTCCGTTGGCCTGCAGAGAGCTGGCTAATATATGAAAATCTGTACTATGCTACTGAGCTGTTGTTATCAATTCTAGACTTGATTTTACAAGATACTGTAAAAAAAAACATGTCCCTAGTTATACAGTACTGTAACCTATGCATGGCTCTTGATTGTACATTAACTGTATAGATTAGAATATAAGAAGAAGGGATTATTTGATGATATTGAGGAGTATACCTTGAATGTTGGATGGGGACGAAGACGTGAAAGACGAAGATGAAGCCATAACATTGCTAACTAGACATATCAAGATGATCTGAGCAGGGTAACCCACTGCTTAGCTGAATTTGCACTCAGCCAACCAGATGATTTCAGGAAGTGGTGAACTAAAGGGCATTTCAGTGAATTATTTAAGAGTGTTTTGCCTGTTGTTGCATTAATTATTAATCCATTATTAATGTTACTTGTTCATTCCCTCATACACAACAGCCTTGCCTCGTTCTTGTACATGTTACTTTTGCCCTTCTCACCATCACTTACCTGTAACAGCTGGTTCTGAATACTACTTGAACCTTTCTGTAACGGTATGAAATAGCGTAGGAAATGCCACTGTGACGACTAGGTGCTTTAGCTGTGAGGTTTTCAGTGCTGGGCTTGTTTCAGCCTGCGCTCAGCGGGAATTCCAGGATAGGAGTGCAGGTCTAGGTCTAAGAAAGAGAAGGAGCACTTTTGTGCTGAGATGCTTCCTGAGTACAGGCCTTAGTTTAAGTAGTCTTTTCCGTAGTGGGTGTACAGTTACTGGAGAGTATGCTGCTCAGCATTTTGTCATAAGGCTATCACCACAGTCGATGTAATCACATGACCTTTTTCCCATTCTGAGTCAAGGCACACAGCACTTTTTATCCAGTCTCTGAAAACTGTTGTCAGTCTGTGTTATAATGCTTCATAACATCATGGGGTCATTTTTTTAGTGTTCACATTGTGTGTTGTCGCGTTACGTCTTTGAAATGCATCTCTGACTATGGCAAGCCGCTTTAACATGGTAACAGTTAGATTTGAACTCTTCAGAATGACAAGTCAAAAGGTCTGCATTTACAGGCGTACTAGTAAGAACTGTAATTCAAGACAGCGACCATTAAATTTTAGATATCTCAAAGGATGTCACTGGATTTGTCATTTGAAGTCTCCTAAGTCATGATTTTTTAATAACTAGTCTAAAATGGCATTTTTTAAGTATTGGGATTATATACAATTTATGCACAAGGCCCAATGTAATGCCACTGGGTTGTCTGCCGAATTTAGGTAGGCTAAAGTTGATGTTCAAGAAAACTGGACAATCTTAAAAGAGCTCTACAGTATTAAATAAATGGAGAAGGACTGCTCAAGAAATGTTCTGACTAGTTATTCTAGTGTTTAGACTGGCTTGGAGTTTTTTGCTAGAATAACGACTAGCTAAGGACCCATAAAGCACAGT
Source organism: Salminus brasiliensis (assembly GCF_030463535.1). Taxonomy (NCBI): domain Eukaryota; kingdom Metazoa; phylum Chordata; class Actinopteri; order Characiformes; family Bryconidae; genus Salminus; species Salminus brasiliensis. The sequence continues at coordinate 16,498,707 of NC_132886.1, forward strand.
CTTAACACAGTCTTAACTGGCGAGCTAAATTAACCTTACATGGATTATAATGGTTAGCTAGTCAGCTAGCACCAACTTGCCTTGACTTGTCTTGCTGCAGACAATAAACCATTTCTATTGCTGAATAACTCCTGTTGAGGTCGATCGGCAAAAGCTGTCTAGCCAAAAATATGTTCTAATGACTAAATGATTCTATTTCTAAACTAATTTAATTGTGGATATCTAATCTGTGATGACATTCAAACTAGTCAAAATGTAAACGGGTGTTTTGCCCTAGTCAGGAAATAAACTATATGAACAAATGTTTGTGGATGCCCCTTCTAGTGAATGCATTTAGCTATGTTAAATTGCACCCATTGCTGACACAGATGTGCAAATGCATTCACAGCATGTCTAGTCCCTGTAGAGATGCGCTGCCAATAGAATAGGACTTTCTGGAGCAGATAAACATGAACCTGTGGGCATCATGCCAGGTGTGGGCTAGAAGGGTACAAAGACCCCCAGCACTGAACTGTGGAGCAGTGGAACTGTGTTCTCTGGAATGATATTGCTCAATCCAGTACATTTGGGATGAGTTGGGAAGTTGGGGATGAGGTGGGGTGGTGATCATTTAACATTCTGACCTCACTAACGATTCTGTCACTGAATGCAATCAAATCCTCAAAGCAATGCTCCAAAACTAGTAGAATTACTAGATTAAATGGTGGGTGTCCCAATACTTTAGTCCGTATAGTGTATCGTAATTTAGCAATATGTCTAATCCTGAATGAAGCACTGAAATCTGTAATGTAAGTCTAGTCACACAAATGAAAGTTAAAACAGCTTGCCATACTGTGACAGCTTTATGATGAGCCTGTGTAGCACAAGTCTTACCAGTAACTGTTACTGTGGGAACATTTGCACAGTCTATAAGCCTAGTCATTCTGAAAGTTTGAGTTAACTCAATGTTTGAGTTATGTCTGTAGATTTTGATTTCGATTGTTATCTTTGTGTCAGTATGACCGTGTCTAGATTTGAATCAGTGGTGGGCTCACCATGGTTAAAGTTCTGGGGATTTTTCATCTCTGCTGTCTGTTACTCATGCTGCTGAAGAACAGCATTGGAACAGACGAGGTAGGTCTTTTCTATGTCAGTCGCCATTTCATGCCCTCATAGTTCAGGCTCCTGCTGTACATTTTGACGGGGTCCTTGGTTTCTGAGAGAATCACATAACGCAGGCCTTGTATGCAATTGTTCAAAAGTTTGGAATCATTTGCCATCTGATAACCGAATCATTTGTATTGATTTAAATGTAATATCAGTTTCACAGTGTAGATTTAAATAGTTAAACAGCACAATACGATGTATGTTAGATGTGAGACTCAATAGAAACAAGATATATAACAAGAAACAAGGTATTTTTGATCCCCACTTTCAAACACAAGTTGTTTTGGATATTTGTTTATTATAATTTACACAGGTTATAGTAGGGCTGGGTGAAATGATAAAAGATACTATATCATGGTATTTAAAGTCTGTGATCACAGACTAAAAACATCAGTAGTGACAGATCCTTATAAACCACTATTCAGAAACTCTTCTGTACTGAATACAGTGATTTTAATTTAACATCTGCTGCTCTTCATGTAATTAAACCAGTCTAATTATACTGTTAGTATGAAACCTGCAGCTGATCAGTGTTAATTAAGCAACAGTCTCCTCAATATGCTTAGAAAAGCATGTTGTTATCACAACAACAAAATTTATCACAATACAATAAAATATATTGCCCAGCTCTAGGTTATAGTGCATCATTCTGGACACCTGTAACCTCTGTTTCCTACTAACTGAAACCTGTGACGACACACTGGACATTATAATCATTTAATGCATGTATCTGCTGTCAAAAAGGTTCCATTTTGTTGCAAACCCTGATTCCAAACTTTTGAACAGCCTTTCCATCCAAATGTTTGAATGGTAATGGATAGAAAACAACACTCTCACTCGATGTCTGTTGGCTGTAACACGCCTGCACTATGAGGCAACGATATGGCAATTTCAACAGGAATCTTGTCATGCACCTTACTTCCCTTCTACATCACTGAGTAGGTGTTTGTGAGCACCAGCACTGCGAAAAGGCTCCACTGATCCATGCACAGCATTCTATTGGCTTTCCAACAGGATGCATCTGCTTTGAAAGACTTGCTTTGTTTTTTTTCTTTGCAGAACAACTTGCATACCTAATGCATTTGATATGGCTGTGCAAAGAACAGCATCTGTTGTGACACTGCCTTTGCCCTTCTACTGATATCATTGCTACAAGACAGAGACCTCACTCTTAAAGTATGTGAAAATGATGCAGATGTGAATACACACACACACACCCGTCTGGATTCTTGTACCTGTATCAATTTTATACTACCAAAAGTAGGCAAAACTCTCATCGGCCCTCTGAAAGCGACACAGTGAAGGAACTCACTCCAGCACTGTGCAACACCAGCGAACTTCTTAAACTACGTTTATAAAGAACCTTTGGTGCTTAACTGAAGTCCACAGCTTTGCCCATCAATAGAAGAGACGGTTCTCAGATCCCACAGGTCAGCATTCCTCAATGTGATGTGTAAAATTGATACAGGTCCACCAGATAACTGTCGGCCCAAATTTGGTCATATGTCCATAAGGGGAAGTGGTCACTTGTCATGGTCAAGTCAAGGTGTCAGGGATAGTTTCACAACTACTAGACTGGAAGAGTTCTAGCTCTCAGGGTTCAATGAATAGACAAGATTGTGGTCAGAAGTCACTGGACATGCTACGCTCTATGACTGATTTAGATTCAGTCTTATTTATGATTTACGTATGTAGATCATCATAGGTTTATCTTAATGACTGAGATATGGAAAGTTGTTCAACTTTAGATTAAGAATCGATCAATATTGTATGGGTAGAATTTCCTTTTCACTGTATCAAGAGATTATATCTAGGACTTAATAAATTTACATTTGTCGGATCAGCTGTCAACTGTTTATTATGTTTAATGAGTGTGTTGTGTGACTGTGTGTGCGTGGGGACAATGATTTGTAGACCCCAGTAATATCATTTCATAATAATGTAAGCAATGCCAATCATAATTTAAGTGCAAATTATATATTAGTGCTGAAAAAATATAGGAGCTTCACACAAGAATGAAAAAGTGGGAAAAAATTGGGGGAAAAAATTATCATGAAATGTTCAAACATCTGAAACAACCGTCTTAGTCCAGCAATGACTTGTACATCAAAAATCATCTAAATAGTTTTATTTTTCTAGCAGGGCTAGAAGGGCTGCTGGCTTTTTTAGATTAGGTCAAAGTGGAGAATTTGAGAAGGTTTCATTATGTCAATGAGAATATAGAAGATTTAGCTTATAGGTTATTGGGATTAATTGCATTAGTACTGAAATATTACACAGAAGCACAGCTGTACACTTTCTTATTAAGCATTAGAGAGAAAGATTTAGACAACACAGCGTCAGCAGTTAGCTAGTGCCGATCATACAGCGGTGCTTGCTCATCTAGTCTTTAGAAGCTCAGAGAATATTTACTGCTGGACAGCAGAATTTATATTGAGCAGCGATATTCTGCTCAAAATTGTTCAACTAGCTCTGTGTAAGTCTTTAAAAAACAAAGAACAAGTCACGAGGATCCCAATATCTTACAAATACTAAGAGTAGTGATCCATATTAAGCCATGATGTGATCCTGGTTGTAATCACTGTATTTTAACTGTAGCTAATTTAATTAAATCTTGTAGTGTAACTGTAACGGGTTACTGTTATTTTGTAACATGATTACAAAACACTGTTACATCCGTTACTACCCAACCCTGTGTATTGGTACCAAGCCATCACAAAGGGTCGTTGAGACATTGAAGTGCATGTCTTTCTGGTAGTCTACATTTGCAGTGAGCTGTGAGCTCCCTGACACTGGAATTATGTCAAAAATAATCCCCTATGTCTGCAGTGACTGGTTCGTCCCAGTAACACGCCACTAAAATGCCAGCAGGGGTGATCAGATACAGAGCAGCCGACTGACTCCAGCTCAGTGTCCCAACAGCTCTGTAGTATTTAGATCATCTTAAATAGGAGAGAGAGTTTGGGGGGGAGGGGGGGTGGAAGAGTGTGTTTTGTGGGAAGCTCGCTCTAACATTTAACAACAATGCTTAATTTGTGCTAAAAGGGAAAGCCAGCAGAACCACGGACAGCACAGATCAGCACAAGTTTTAATAGTAAACTGAACTGAATGAATGAGCTCATCCTGAAGATTAGAGACCAAGATCAAGCTGTTGGCAAGTTAGCAACATGCCATGCTAGGCTTAGCTTGAGCTTATTAGTGTCTGAAATAAAAATAAAAATAAATACAGTGTTTTTACAGAGCTTGTACCAAACCATGAGGTCTATTGTGGTGTGTTATTAAATTAGAAGTTATTAATAGTTATACATTACTATAATATTTTGGTAATATTACTAAAATTAGTAATATGCCCATTGTCTTTACATGCTTGTACAGTTTAACGATATTCTTCTCTACGTATATATCCCAACTTGCACAGGGTCTGCCAGGCTTACAGCACCCCTGGAGCAGACAGGGGTTATATAGGCCTTGCTCAAGCGCTCAACAGCAGCAGTTTAGTGGATGGGGGTATGGAGTTGGATTGAGGCAGAACATAATAATTAAAATGCTTACAAATATTAATCAAAGAAAGATACGATGGTTCCAACCTCAAATTGTTTTGTTTTTCCACAGCTCTTCATTGCACAGGTGCTCATTTGTGTAAATTTGCATTTGTGTGTGTGGTTGGATTTAGTTTTTTTCTTTTTTTTTTTTTTGGGGGGGGGGGGAGTAAAGGGATTCTGCTGAGTTACAGGAGCAGCTGGGAGTCTCAGTGTTATGTCAGAATAACCTCCCACACACACACACACACACACACACACACACACACACACACACACACTTTCCCTCCTCTCATTCATATATAGGCATGCACACACTCTCGCTCTCTCTTTCTCACAGTAATATAACACTGATGGAAGTCAGGGTAGCTTGGAATGATTGTGGAACAGTAAAAATAGACGAGAGTGTGGGAAAGGAGAGCGAGCGAGAGAAAGACTGAATGAAAGTGATGAGGAGAGATATTTATTTTCCATTACCTATTGTTTTGACTTCGTTCCAACATGGCTGTGTACTGCACTGTCTAGTTTGGACACTAGATGGAGACACTTGAGCTAAACCTCAAGATATATATATATATATATATATATATATATATATATATATATATATATATATATATATATATATATACTTGTACAGTACAACAGAATTCTCCTCCTTACAGAGCCTACCTATTCTGCACCAGAGGTTTAACCAAACAGTGTTTGGTTGTACTGTACATCCCTGTATTAATGTGATGACAATATTGACATTGACAGCATTGAAAGCTGGGGTCACAGTGCAGGGTCAGCTATGCTACAGCACCCTTGGAATTAACAGGGTTACAAGTCTAGCTTTAAGTGTCAGCTTGGCAAACTGGTGTAGTGAACCGACAACCCTGGGTTGAATAACCCAGAGGTCCAACCACTGAGCCACAAAGGCCAGCTGAATTAAACTGACGCTGAATGTCATGTTTGGCTTTGTCAGCATCAGCGACTATGCTAATTCTAGGAATCACTGCAAGAAGAGTCATAATGGTTGCATGATGTATCTGGGCGATGCATGATGGGTATTTTTGGACACAATTGGACACAATTTGCACCCTGACAGTGGCTGCTTAACGAACCTGGGTATCAAATCCGGGTGCTTTCACAACTGAGCCACAACTTCCCGTGCTTTTTGCATATGTCAGCTGAGAAAGCCACAGAACACAGGGGCAACCATGCTACGGCACCCCTGGAACAGAGAGGGTTAAGAGTCCTACAGTGGCAGCTTACCAGGACTCAGCACTCCACTCCACTAAGACAACACTGACCTCTGGTGGACAAAAAGCCAAAAAGGACCAAATTGTCCAACCACTGAGACAACGGGATGCACTGCTGAGCTACAGAACATTACATAGGCTGGAAAGAAAAGAATGAACCGTATGAAATGTAGTTAAAATCTTTTAATCACAGATTTTTAATATAATTTAAAAATAAAAATACAATGCTTTATATCATGATGTCTGTGTAACAGAAAACATAATGCATCATTTTACATATAGGACCGTATTTAGCAGATCTGTCAGATATGTCTGAAAATAGATAGCCTGAAGGATGACAATTTCAGGACAGTTCAAAACAACATAGTCTTATTGTTTTACCTTTGTGGAAATACAGTACATCCTGTTGTGAAGATTCACTTCATTTGGTATAATAGCACCAGGACGTGTGACAACCCTTTACAAACTGATATACTACAAGTGATTTACTGTTAAAATGTTCAGTCTTAAGCTTTTATGACTTGATGTTTTTAAAGTTTAGGATGATTAAGTCTTCTAACCATAAGACTGTCTTCTAACCTGATAACTGAAGGAGTAGAGGTGAGGTCAGCATGGTTTCTTTGTGAGATTGGCCAGTGTTTTGTCATGCACTGACTTATAGAGAAGGACAAAACTGGACGGGTTCAGGATGCCACGGCCCTCTTCGTTAACCTGGCCCATCAGCACGTAGTTTATTCCTGAGACAATGAATAATAATTTAAGTTAGACTGACATTCAGAACATAAGTATATATTCAGTAAATCGATTTTTTTACTGAATGGACAAATATCAGCAGCCTTTACCTTTACGCAGAGAGGGACACTTCATGCAGGGAGCGGTGAGAGTGACAGACATGATGGGTCCTCTTTTGGTGATGTTAAGTTGGCCTTTTTTATAGACCTTAATCACATAAATGTCCACCTCAACACTGCCACCGGAGGCTGGGGTCACTGAAGTGACCTTACCAGTTATCACTGGGAACAAAAGAAAAGACATACAGTTGCAACTACATGTGTAGGAACTGATACAACTCTACTATATAATCAGTGCTGAGGAACAGCCTTTTTTAATAATAGCCGTTTTTAATAATAATTTGTAAACGCTAGCTGTAATTTACACCGATTTACACAAAAATGACTATTTCCATTAAAAAACATTGTTAGATTAACTTAACACGTGTTATGTTTAGTATACACTATATGGACAAAAGTATTGAGACACCTACAGATTACACCTACAGTAGGTTTTATGACATCCCATTGTAAATCCATTCAACGTGAAGTTGGTCCCCCCTTTGCAGCTCTAACAGCTTCTACTTTTCGGGGAAGGCATTCTACAAGATTTTGGAGTGTGTCTATAGGAGTGAATTGGTGAGGTCAGACAATAATGTTGGAGGGGCTCGCAAGGGCCCGGTTCGCAATCCATTCTAGTTTATCCCAAATGGACAGTGGGTGGTGGAATATCTACGAGGAAAGACATTTCACCAACTGACTTGTTGCAGCAGTGGCATCCTGTTGCAGTACCATGCTGGACTTCAGTGAGCTCTTAGGACAACCCATCCTTTCTCTAATGTGTGTAAAGGCAGACCGGATGGCTAGGTGCTTGATTTTATACATCTGTGACAATGGGACTGAATGCAATACCTGATTCCAAGTGATCAAATAAAATGTTCATACAATGTAATAATGTTCATACAAGCTGCTCAAATGATAAATGATGAGATGAGATTTTTTTATCAATAAAAAATGACTCTATAAAGAAGAGGTTTACCAAAGTTGCTGGGACAGAAGCTGGTCAAAATAGTTCCTGTCCTTTTGCATGGCTGTGCACACTGTGGACCCCCCACTGATGCTGAGGAAAACAGAGAAGGGTGAGCTCATGACATGAACACACACAAACACACAGGTCATACATGCACCCATGTTCTTATATGTGTAACACAGTGGTTCTCAAACTGGTCTAAAGAATGCCCCTCAGATGGTTCAAGTGTGTTGAAAGCAGGGATGGAGCAAAAAGCATCTAGGGGCTCTTTTGGGGACCAGTTTGTGAAACATGGGTGCGTTATGTTTGAAACTAGATCTGATTTTACTGGCTCTGAAGATCACACTAATAACATGCAGATCTACTCACTCTTCTTGCTTCCTGTAGTGGCAGTGGTCTTTGGTTTAGGTGTTGGTTTCACCCCAGGCTTGGCTTTGGAGGCAGGTGTAGGCCTTACTGGTTTAGAAACTGGTTTAGCTGTGGGCTTAACCCTTGGCTTCAGTGTTGGTTTAACCTTCGGCTTTGGCATTGGTTTAACCTTAGGCTTAGGTGTTGGTTTCACTGCAGGTTTTGCTGTAACTCTAGCGGCAGGCTTCTGTGTAGGCCTGGGTTTAGGCTTGGGTGTGGGTCTTGCTGGTTTAGGCTTACTTGGTGATCTGCCTGCTGGCTTGGGAGGAATTGGTCTGGGGGGCTTAGGCTTTGGTGCCCTAGATGGAGGTTTTGGTGTCACTTTAGGTTTAACAACTTTAGGCTTGGGTGTTGCTTTAGGTTTAGATGTAGGTCTAGCACTAATGCTGGGGCTAACAGGTAGGGGGTCCACCCTCGCTCCAGGCACTGTATCCAGGTCTGCTGTTGGGGTTCGGGAGCCGCGAGGGACACTGGTGTAGTGCGCCATGAAACCTGAGGCCGTCACACTCAAGTCAGACACAAACTGGACCAACAGTTCATTCCCATTGGTCACGACCCCGCTGTGACAAAGAGAACATATGATTAAATGCCAGTATTGATGACAGTGCTGATTTATTCAGAATGTCTTTTTATATAAGCATGGACATCAATCAGCCATAACATTAGCACCAGTGACAGATGAAGTCAAAGACAATAAGTTTCTTCATCTACAGCGGCATCTGTCAAGGGGTGGGATATGTTAGGCAGCAGATATGTATCAGGCAGGTCTTTTTTTCTTGTAGGCAATGGTCAGTACCTACCAAAAGTGCTCCAAGGAAGGCCAAACAGTGAAAAGGGTACAGGTTCATGGGCACCTAAGGCCTCACCTCACAACTTACAGGACAATTCGACAGGATCTGCTGCTAACATCTTGGTGTCAGATACTACAGGATGCCTTCAGAGGCCTTGTGGAGTCCATGCCTCAAATGGTCAGATTTATTGTGGTGGCACAAGGGGCACCTACTCAACATTACTAATGTACTAATGTTATGGCTGATCTGTGTAGTTCATTCATTAAAGCACGGTATAGGGCTGTTCAGCGTTTTGCAGAGAAAATGTGGTACATAACTTTAACATAACAATGTCATAGACATGCTATAGACATGACAGATAAAGTCCATTGATACTGTATAACACTTTACCTCTTGTAGCGTCATGACCATGACATAATTTCTGTCATTTTGCCTCTGTAGTCCAAAGAGGTGTCAATGCAAATGAAGGAGACTTTTATTTAGCAGAAAAAACATAACAAACCCACCTATCAAACATGGTGGAGGCACTGTGAATCTCTGAAACCTATAGAGCTATACTTTCTGCTCATATTCAAAACCTGCTTCACAGTGCGGATGGAAAATGACCCAATACAACATTACTTTGGTACATGTGTAAATAAAAGTCATATACACCGATCAGCCATAACATTAAAACCACTGACAGGTGAAAAACATTGATTATCTTGTTACAAGGGCACCTGTCAAGGAGTGATACATTAGGCAACAAGTAAACCGTTCTTGAAGGTGATGTGTTGGGAGCAGGAAAAATGTGCAAGTATAAGGACCCGAGATACTTTTACAAGAGCCAAATTGTGATGGCTAGGCGACTGGGTCAAAACATCTTGTACAAAACATTAGGTAGGTTTTGTGGGGTGTTCCCGGTATGCAGTGGGTAGGAACTTTTAAAAACATGGCCCAAGGAAGGACAACCGGTGAACCAGGGACAGGGTCAAGGGTGTCCAAGGCCCATTGATGTGATCCATGGATGCCCCACCTCCCAACTCACAGGACATCTCGGTAGCAGATACCATAGGAAGCCTTCAAAGGTCCATGGAGTCCATGGCTCGGCAGGTCAGAGCTGTTTTGGTGATGTAAAGGCAGCCTAAACATAAATGTTATGGCTGATCGCTGTATGTACTGTAGAAGTACCATTAACACACACAGGCCCAGCTGAAACCTTCCAGTTTGCTGGTATAGTCCATGGTATAGCTGGTATAGTCCATGGTATAGACCATCTCCATCATCAAGAAAGCTCAACAAAGAATGTACTTCTTGAGACAGCTCAAGAAATTCAACCTGCCACAGACCCTGATGATCCAGTTCTACACAGCGATCATCGAGTCCATTATCACAGCCTCCATAACTATCTGGTTTGGTTCCTCCACCTCACAAGAAAGAACCAAACTCCAGCGCATCATCAGGACAGCAGAGAGGATCATAGGATGTAACCTGCCATCACTTCAGCAGATCTACTCCAGCAGGATGAGGAAGCGGGCTGGCAAGATTACATCTGACCCCTCACATCCTGGACACCTCCTCTTCCAGACACTCCCCTCGGGTAGAAGACTGCGGTCCATCAAAACCAGCACAACACGTCATGCTAACAGCTTCTTCCCCAGAGCTGTAGCGCTCCTCAATCACAGTGGTCACCTCCCACTGTAAACCTCTAAACTTACAACTGAACTGTACCAAACCGGACTGAACAGTTATTTGCACTCTGCCTATTTTGCACTATGACTATTTGCACACCTGTACAGATGTTCTTTTCTTTTCTGTAAATATATTTTTCAGCTCTTTATTACCTTTATTACCTTTAGTACTTTCTACTTTTTTTAATTTATCCCCTACCCTATTTATTGTTTAGTGTAATTTTCCTTTAGTTTAAGACTGTGTTCTGTGTTTCTTTGTTACTTGTCATACGTGTTGCTCTCACCAAGACAAATTCCTTGTATGGGTAACATACTTGGTGAAATAAAGAGATTCTGATTCTGATTCTGATTCTGATTTTTGAAACATTGAGAAACAGTGGGAATTACATCCAAAAAATGTCAAAAGTCCTCCAACCACACTGCTGACCCAGCGCAAACACAGGCAGCCTCCTTTTCCTGTTATGTGGCATCACCAGATACCACATTCTCAGAGAGAAGGATATATATACTTGTCTCTAAATTGTCGCACATGTCCAGACTGGTATGTTGCTATAAAAATGACTTCAAAAATGTGGACGAATGACTTACTCTGGCACTGTGTCTCCACAGAATTTGCCTATGCGCCTCGAATCATCCTTCTCCCCTCCGTTGAACAGTGCCACGTAGTCATATCGGCAGTAAATGTCTGGTTCAACATCCAGCTTCTCAAACTTCACCTCAATCACCTGAGGAAATGATCACAACAGTATGTAAAGCACTGAGCTGCTATGAATAGGAAAGGTCTAGTACCTAAACACATAAAGAGTCTTTCATCCAACTTTTTATGCAGCTCTCTCGCCCTCTATCTCTCTCTCTCACTCTTGCTCCATAAACACAACCTTTCAATAGGCTCTCTCAGTCTCAGGCAAAGTGTACATACATACATTCACACATGCACACACCTGCACCTATGTACATATGTAGAGCCTTACACACACTCTCACTCACACATACCAGTAAATCATTTGAAATGTTCTCTTGTTGAATCAGATCTAATCCTACAGCTGCTGGAAACGCCAACAGAGAAGATCATTAATCAGTTTCTCGCAGCCAAACTGAAACGTGCAAAAAGAGCAGAGACGAGCGAAAGAGGTGTGAAGTGAGCCTCGGCATGCTGACCATATTGGTTGCCACGGTGATGTGCCAAGAGCAGCTGATGCCTGCTGGGTAATCAGAGTCCGGCCAGTTCGGAGTCTTCACTGAACCCTGAGGCTTAGTTAACCTGCCTCCACAGAACTGATTCTCTACAGAGAGAGAGAGAGAGGTGGGGGGGGGGGGGGTGGAGAGAGAGAGAGAGAATGAAAATAAAAGAGTAAAAGAGAGAAGGAAGGAGATAGAGAGAAAGAAAAAGTGAGAGAGAGAGATAAACAGCAGAGGAAAAAGAAAGAAAAGAAAAAAGCAGCGAGAGTGGGACAGAGAGAAAAGGAAGGAGACATAAAAGAAAAGAGAAAGGGAAGAGAGAAAGAGCGAGAAAGAAAAAGGAAAAAAATGGTAAAGCAGGAAGAGTGAGAGAGAAACAAGAGTGGGAAAATAAGGGGACAGAAAGAAAAGGAAAGCGAGAAGGAGAGAGATGCACATCCATTAATGTATCAGCTTCAGTATTCATTTATTTATCCATCATCTTATCCACTTCTTTCTGGCCTGGGTCGCAGTGTGTCTGGAACCCACCCGGGCAGGAATAGCCCCTGGGCAGGGTTCCAGTCCAGGGGTTAAAAAATGAAACTCTCAGCTCGACTGACATAAAAACAAAAGTGAACGAGTGAACAAAAATGTCTCACCATCCACGTGTGGTTTTCCTCCACTGAAAAATGCCAGGAAGCCTCGGCCTCCTCTGCTGGAGTCAGACACCATCTCCAGCATCATGGTATTGGAGGTGGAGATGAGCGCTCCCGGCCGGAACGTCCCGCAAAAACGACCCAGCTTCTGCACCACGTACGAGTGACCGTTGTACACGTCCAAGTAGTCATATCGACAGGTGGGGTCAGCCTCCAGGTCAAAGATCCGGAACTGGAGCATGACCACCTGGCCCTCTGGGACCTGTGAAAAGGACAGAACTCTTAGGACATAACGTGTTACAGGAATGATCAACTGATTTTCCTCAAAATAAATGTTTCAAAATGTATTAAAAAAGAAATCTGGCTTTTAATGATTTTGGTGTGTTTTGTGAAATGGTGTGTGCTTTTACAGTCAGAACATGAGCAACTTTAGGTTTTCATGTGGCATTTACACCACTGCTTTTACAAATGTGTAATATACTTCAAATCAGTGGGGAACCTTCAGGGCCTTCAAGACCTTTAAAGAAGGCCTCATGATTTCTGGAAATCAGAAAGAACGTCTGCATTTCTGGTAAATTGTATTTAATTGAATTCAGATTGAACTTAAGCTTTGCGAGGATTTTTACTAGTTAAATATGGGAATATTTAAGTCATTAAATATGGGTTAATGGTCCAATCAGGATTTTGTTCTCAGTGCTACTGGATTTAAGTAGATTAATGAGCTCTTCCACTTGTTAGGGTTCACTTGTAGAACTGATGGCCTAATACATATGATTAACTATCAACACAGTAATAAATGGACAGAGGAATGGAGTTCTTATTTTTTAATGAATGGGATCAGTTTTGTCAGAAAAAAAAATCACGTTGGATCTTCTGGAAGTCCAAGATACATTACTGGCTAACTAACTAATTCAGTATTATTTTTTTGTGACTTTGCCAGGATTCATTACTGAAGAAGACTTTGTTAAACTGCAACATAGAAGCTATAGTGTATATTAATTAATGTATGGTACAGATTCAGATACCTGGAATGTTTTTCATATAGTGTTTTTGACTGTGTGTGTTTAATCTAGGACAAGTCAAGTACATTGTAACATTGTGGCCTGAACTGAAGGCCTTGGTCTAATGACTGTTCCGACCGCTCAGTCTTAAGTTAAGATCTGGTATGTGCGTATGTGTGGTTGGACTATAATAACTATAATAAGACACTGCATGACTGTAGAAAGGAAGAGAACTTTGTTATGCATTTTGATTTAATGGGAGATTATTTTGTGGGGGTTGTGATTATTTTGTGGGGGCTGATCATTATCACATTCATGGTAATCGAGGTATTTTGATCAAATTTTGCAGATTAGTCTGAGAACTGTTGACAGATGTAGAGATGGAGTAAATGCTCTATATAATAATTCTGTGCTTTGCTACCTATTACTAGCATAGCAACCAGCCAATAAAAGCAGGAGCCCATCATAAAAGGTAAATGTGTTTCATTCTGAGGTAACAAGTCATATACTTGAGATTTATGCATTAAAGAACAACTTAAATACTCAGTTACTGGATTATGTGGCACCTTTGCTATGCTTAGGGAACTTCTTGAAAAAAGCCTGCATAGCCAGGATATGGGCTATCAAGCTAATGGCTAAATAACACGTCATGCCAAAACAAAGTCTCCAAAAAGACTCCAAATCCAAGGGCATGGTGCTGCTGAATGCTTTTGTGCTAGCAGTCACAGGAGGCTATTTTGAACCCAGTCCTGGATGCAATTCTGTACTCTGTGGAAACCTAAGGGAGGATCATTTGCTTATTTTAGAAGCCTGCATTTTACTTAGCCTGCTGTGCTGCTTTGTTCAGATTTCTGCTTTGGGTACATTTACATATATAGTGCATATATAATTGGCAGATATTTTCATGCAGAGTACAAAGTACTATGTGAAACTGTACCAATTTTTTACCAATGTTGGCGTGATGCAGTCATTATGTGAACAAGGCAATTCAGAGTGATGTAAAATTCCTCATTGTAGATAACTGTACTGACTGATTTCTTTACAATAGTGGTGATTATAACAAACAATCCCCTCCTAACTCTTGTCTTTGTTTATTTCCTGTTTACCTTCCCTCATGTCCTCCCTTGTTTTTGTTTGTGTTCCCTTCACCGCCTCCAGTTCCTCTCATGTCCATGTTTAGCTTAATTTGTATGTCTTGATCTGCCTTAGTTCCTTATTTGGTTTATGTGGTACTTCCCTCAGCTGTTTCCATCCTGTAGCTTTTCCCCCTCAACATTATCCTCAGGTAAAGGAGAGTTAAACATTCCCCTTTCAGATTCCACCACAGTTGCAGTTACTTTGTAATCATGCTGTTGGTTTGCACTGTTGACAAAAGACTTTAAAAAGCCACCAGTTGCGGTGAGCTTTTGTATTTTACCATTTGTAGTGGGCTCATGAAAAAGTGAGTTCTGTTTTTTATTGGCTGGTTTATGTCACCGTGATGATAGCATTAGCCACATTGCATAGCCAAGCCTAGCCATGCCTTGCACTGTAAATAAGAACACATATTCCTATATATTCCTAACCCTTCTCCCTCCTCCTCCGGTTGGCCTAGTATTAGCCTTTGGCCTTTTTAGTATCACTTCTGTATAGACGGGTTTCTAAACATCGTCAATCCTGAGATGCATGCTCAACCAGGGGGCAAAAAGCAACAGATGGCAGCACTGTAACTAACATTACAATCTAGTGACCGGCCATTTTTTCAAAGCACTTTCGCCCCCACCCCCAGCAGCAGACAGGAAACTCGACTATTCTCCCAAAGCAGCCGTTGCGTTTTGGCTTGAATAGCTTTAGCTAGTCGTCTGGATGTATAGAACAATCGAGGCATAAATATAATGTGTCAAGATTTTTAAGAAGTTGGGGGTCTCTACCAACCAACTCTCATTATTCAACTAATACAGCTGTCCATTCTTGGACACCTGTGAGTGACAAAAGTGATGTGTTAATATGTGTGTAATTAGAGTTAGGATGTACAGTATGTGTGTGTGTGTGTGTGTGTGTGTGTGTGTGCTGTTCTAGAGACGGGGTGTGAGAGCAGGGACTCACAGTGATGTACCAGGTGCATTTCGAGTTGGGTTTGTAGTGAGTGGGGAAATCTTCACTCGCTATAAAACCAGAATCTGTTACCAAATGACCCCCACACAGGAAAATAGGCCTAGAGGGAGACAGACAGATAGACAGACAGAGTGTGAGTGAGAGAGAAAGACATACTGAGATCTATTACGTTTATGTTTGCTAGGGGAAAAGATCGTAGCACGTGGCAGCAGTGTTGGCGCCAGCTGTGGCGATCTAGGAAGGCAGGCTTGCACGCGCACACACACTCGCACACACACTGCAAACTCTGACTGGCATAATAAGCATTCAGTTAGTCCAACAACATCAACTACCTCCTCTCACTCTCTCGTATGTACACACAGACACAGACACACACACACACACACACACACACTATGCATGCACTGCTGTTTTTCTCAGAGGAAGCTCAGGTCACTGAATTACTGGAGTTGACCGAGTTTGAGTGAGACTGAGTGAGACACTGGTTTCCATATAAATTCATTGAAGCATTTCCCTTCAAATAAAAACTCTCCTAAGAGAAGCTGTTCGCTAAACAGGCAATTAAGAAGCCCGTAAAGGCTTTATGGAGCCAACACACACATTATACCATCGTACGCTTTCTCACTCTCTCTCTCACGCGTTTTCTCTCACACACAAACATACACACACACATGCACGTGCATGCTTATAGAGTTCTGAAGAAAGGCCCAGTTTGTGATGAACGTTGAACACACACTCCAGTGGGTGGTTAAGGAAATGCGGTGGTTTTATCAGACAGACTCTGCTTTTAGCACGGTCCACACCTTCATGTGGAACAGAGCTCAGACTGAGACGTGGTGCTCTGTCTGGATGAAAAAAAGCCTGATATGACGGTTCTCTAAATGATAAAAAAAGATCTTGCCCAAAAATAGTTCTTTAGAAGATTCCTCTGAGTTGAATCCATTGAAGAATCCCTTTTAGTTCAACAAAGAAGTCTCAGAGGATGGTGTTTGTGTAAAGTTGAGCATGAAGAAGCTTTTATAGTGATTTAAATAGCTCTACATAATGTAAAAGTTCTAGATAATGCAAATATAAAAATATCCAAAACTAGTAGAAAGCCTTCCCTGGACAGTAGAGACGGTTACTCCAACAAAAGCAGGAGAAACTCATTTTAATAGTCTTGATTTTAGAAGAAACTATGAATGAGTATGTGTCCCAAAACTTTTGTCCATTTAGAGTAAGTTCTGATCACAAAGTCTGTAATTGACATAGAACTAGCACTATGCAGAGATGATTCTTTATATCACTAAATGTCTTCAAAAACAAAAACAAAGAAGCCTCAGCAGATGGTGTTTGTGTAAAAGCTTTTATAGTGATTTAAGTAGCTCTTCATAATGTAAAAGTCCTAGATAATGCAAATACAAAGAGTCTTTTAATAAAGCTGTATGTTCAAGCCAGGGATCATTATTTAAGATCCTTTATTTGTGAGGGAAGAGCAACTGGGCTGCTTGGCCTAATATGTGCACGCTTTCAGCCTAGAAGGCTGTTGTTAAAAAGACTGTGTTCAGCAATCTTATGACATATTAAAGCAGTAATTAATAGACAGTAGAACGTTGTTTATTTGTTGCAAGAACCTAAACAGATGTTCTGAACACAGTTGCAAGTTGAAGTTCTCTAATCTGTATAGAAAGTCTTATTATCTTATTCACGAAAATGGTTCCTTCAAAGGTTACTTTCAGAGGAGAATCCATAGATCCTTAGATAATGTAAAGGTTCTAGATACATTTTCATAAAGCTGGATGGAGTCCAGCTGTAAAAACAGCACAGCATGATGTTTAACTGAGGACGTGTGCATCACATATGAAACTGAAACATACACTGTACGTCCAAATGTTTATGGACACCCCTTCTAATGAATACATTGAGCTACTTTAAGTTGCACCCATTGCTGGGACAGATGTACAAATGCATTCACAGCATGTCTAGTCCCTGTAGAGATGCACTGCCAATAGAATAGGACTTTCTGGAGCAGATAAACATGAACCTATTGGCACCATGACTAATGCCAGGTGTGGGCTAGAGGGGTATAAAGCCTTCCAGCATTGAGCTGAGGAGCAGCAGAACTGGGTTCTCTGGAATGATGGTGGTGCTCCATCCAATACTTTTGGGATGAGTTGGGGATGAGGTGGGGTGGTAATCATCCAACATCCTGACCTAACACTCTTGTAACTGAATGAAATCAAAGTCCTCACAGCAGTGCTCCAAAACTAGTAGAAAGCCTTCCCTGGACAGTAGAGACGGTTACTCCAACAAAAGCAGGAGAAACTAATTTTTAATACTCTTGATTTTAGAAGAAACTATGAATGAGTAGGTGTCCCAAAACTTTTGTACATTTACAGTATGTTCTAATCACAAAGTGTGTAGTTGCCATAGAACTAGCACTATGCAGAAATGATTCTTTATATCACTAAATGTCTTCAAAAAGATCTTCACACTCACATTTTATTCCTAAAAGGGATCTTTAGAAAGTTCTTTGCAGCAAATCCATAGAAGAACCACATTTAGCTCCCCAAAGATTTATGGCATCTTATCCAGAGTGACTTGCAAAAGTGCTTTTTCCATTCAGAATATCCAAAGCTAGTATTGATAGACCTCAAATTCAAGATAGTTTGAGAGATGGTGGGTCAAGCCAAGCCGTACTTGAAGCTCAAAGGGTTCTAGGTATGGATTTTGGGTTTTGGCCATCAGTTAGGGAGGTGCTGGACCATTTTTGGCTTTGTAGGCAAGTGTCAGAACAGTGTTAGGAACCTTAGTTTATAAGAACCTCACAACTTGATGTTGAACTGAGAAAAGAGCTTAAACCTACAACTGAGTGCTTGGCATGATCTGTTGTGATCTCATTCAGAAAAACAGTTCTTTAGAAGGTTCTTCTGAGGAGAATCCACTTTCAGTTTCCCAAAGAAGCTTCTATGGATGGTGGTTTTGTAAAAGAGATCATGAGGTAGCTTTTTAAAGTGCAAGGAAGCTCTTAATTATGGTTCTAGATACTGTCAATTAAAATTTCTTTCCATAGAGCTGATGCTAAAGCCAAGAATCATTTAGGACTCGTTAGTATTAACTAAATCAGTATGTTTAACTGAGGGAAGAGCTGAAGCTTCAGGGCCTTTCTGAAGTGTTTAAGGCAGCAGTGATACAGATGGACAGACTGACATTAATACTGCGGAACATGAGTTAAAACAGTCAAAAGAGATAAAACGGTTCTAAGAGTTCAGTAAGCAACTAGTCCAGTCAGCACACACATATACACACACACACACACAAACAGGGAAGCACTAATACCTGCTTAGTGAATGTGTGCATTCACATCCACCTACACTTGCAAGCACACATTCACGCACACACACACACACACACACATATACATACACTTACCTTGTGAAGTTGGTCTGACTTTGTCCGTGCACCCATCGCAACCCCAAAAACAGTAGGCCCACACACCACACACACACACCACCCCTCATCCTTCCTTTCAGAAAGAAATAGATGAGGATAGAGTGAGAGAATGGAGGAGAGGAGGAGACTTCAGGGGCGTGGAGGAGAAGAGAGGAGGCTACATAAAAGAGGGATTGAGAAGAGGGGAGAGTGAGAGAGAGAGAGAGAGAGAGAGAGAGAGAGAGAGAGAGAGAGGGAGAGGGAGAGGAGTGAAGGGAAAAAGAGGAGTGGACGAGTGTAGGAATAGCTACCAGATGGTATTGGGTTACAAGGATGGAAGGATGAGAAAAAAAAAACAATTAAAATGAAAAACCCAAACACACATCTAATCCAAGCGTGTTTATTGTGTCTGCTGTTTTCTCCAGGGTTGTGTATGTGTGTGTGTGTGTGTTTGTGGGGAAGGCTCTCCGTGTTTGGATTTGAGCTCTCAGTGTTTGTTAAATGGTCAAGGGTTGAGTATCCAAACAGTGATAGTGAATACTGCTGTTAGTGTGTGGGAATGAAAGTCCAAGTTGCTGGAGTAGGTGCTTAACCCCCCCCACACACACACCCCCCCACCACTCTCTCTCTCGAAACAGAGCCAGTCCACGTTATACCCTGAACAGGAAGACCTTTGCCATGCAAGTCCAGTTTATTGGATACGGAGACTCCTGTATAAGGCCTCTGTGCAAAATGCAGTTCTGCTCTTCATAGTGGAACCCTATTCTGGTGCTATTTAGAACCTTTATATCATATGGTCAAATGAGTCATAGATACAGTTATTTGGCCATAGTGACCAACTCTATTGAACACTGTACCAACTGTTAAGCATGGTGGTGGTAGCTTCATGCTCTGGGGCTATTTTGCTGCCAGTGGATCCGGTACATTGCACAAAGTGGATTGAATAATGAAGCAGGAGGACTACCCCAGAATTCAGCAGAATTCTGAACAACTAGATGGTTGAAGCTTGGACACAACTGGATGTTCCAACAGGATAATGACCCCAAACGTAATAAAATGAAAAATCATTAGATTCGTGAAACCCTTTTTGGTGCCATGAAAGGTTCTCAGAAGAACCCTTTACCCTTGCAAACAAATAGCAATTTAACACTTAAGAATGATCTTTTCTAAAGAAACCCGGTTTTAGAGGAGCAATCGAGGATAACATAACTGACCATCTTATTGTGCAGGCAATCTCAACAAAATAAGCATAATTAGAAGAGCAGCGCATTCAAAGTGCCAAAATGCACTGTATGTCCAAATGTTTGTGGACACCCCATGTTCAGCTACTTTAAGTTGCACCCATTTCTGACACAGATGTGCAAATGGAGGCACACAGCTTGTCTAATCCCTGTAAAGAAGTATTACCAATAGAATAGGACTATCTGGAGCAGATAACCAGCCAGCGTTAACCAGAGCAGTGGAACTCTGTGTTCTCTGGAAGAATGGTGCTCCATCCAATATTTCTGGGATGAGTTGAGGATGAGATGGGGTGGGGTGATGATCGGCCAACATCCTGACCCCACTACTCCAAAATGTAGTAGAAAGTAGAGACAGTTCTACTGTCCAACAAAACAGGATAACCTTGAATTCAAATACCCTTAAAAAAACAATGAATGAGCTGGTGTCCCAATACTTTTGTCCATATAGCGTAGGTTGTTTAGATCAACAACATTGAAAGAACCAATTTTGGTTCCTTGTAGAACTTTCAAAGTAGGATTTGTTAATGAAACGTTTTCGTAAATGAGATGTATCAGTGTAAAGGATACAGTTGTTTGTCAGAGTGCACTTTCTGAACCTGAACTGTAATGAACAGTTTAGGCATTCATGATGTTTCTTTGAGCTGTTCTGGTACTATATTTAACCATTGCCCTCACTAAAGAACCCTTGAAGAACCCTCCCCTGTTCTTTCCCCAGAAGTGTGTGCCATGTTGAATTCCACTCTTCTCCCATCACACACACACACAAAACACACGGCTGCTTTCTTGATGATGGAGCTGGGTAGAAGAACACAAACCAACGCTGCTGGCACCAACTAGCATGTGATTAAATCTGCCTTTTATGAGCCCCATCCTTCTCTGTAATAATAATCATTGTAATTGTCCTTGTGTGCGAGTGTGTGTGTGTGTGCATGCACATTGCACTGAAACAAAATGCGAATGCTGTGTGTTACTGCTCATGCCACAGTGTTTGTGTCAAAAAACCAGCCTGTGGCTTCGTCAGGGTCTTTTTAAAGCTTGCTGCACATTCTTGTCTTAAACTGAAGGAGAGTGAGGTTTAGGACAACAACAAAGAAAACACTTCACTTCCTCTCGTCGTTTTTAAAGCCTGCAGTGCCCGTTTCAATGCAAAAATGCAATGTTGCTGTTTACGGAAATGCCACTACACCACAAAAAGTGTGAACAGGATTTCACTTTATTTTATTTTATTTTTCATACAAAGAAATTCACAAAAAAAAAAAAAAAAACTTAAAAACTGCTCAGGACCACTAAAGCTCAATAGGATGTAATTGAAACAGAGCGACACGGAAGAGAAGAAAAGGTGAGATGTTATAAAGAGAGACAAAGAGAGTCTCCCTGTGTCCTAAGCGATCTTTTCAAAGTCAGTGGCTGTTTCACTGTTTTCTTCTCTGATTGCCGAGCTTGTATAACTAAAGCAAGCCACTATAGTAAAAAGGGGACCACACAGGCACTACACAGGCCCTCTAAGCTTGGAGGGTCCACTTTACTGGCCATCAACTGTGCTACTCCTCTATCGCAGAGGATGCCTTTGGCTTCAAGGCCTATTGGAGCTTTCACTGTTGGCATGGATGTGGAGATGAAGAAGAAGGTGAAACAATCAACCTATCTGAACCGAAGGGCAGAATTCATAAGGTTACACGACTTCTACATAAGCCTTTCATGTCAAATGACAAAAACCTATATGCACTAGGGTTATTTGATGCCTGATGCATCATCACTAGGCAGCGAACGCCCTCAAAGAAAAGCGCCAGGTCCCCAGCTCTTACACATCAGCTAACAAATGCTGGTGCTAGCCAACAACACATTGGAAAGGATGTGGGGAGAGCATGTGTAACCAGAAAATGTGGCAAATTGTGCTCCCTCAGGCTCTGGCTGCTGATGGCAAGCAGTATGACTCGAACTAGTGGTCCTCACATCACAGTGTGAGCGCCTTAGTCTGCTAAGCCACTCAGAGTCCCCAGAATAAGTCTTAATAACTGCTTAAATAGATATTTATAGAGATATATTGTGTGTTCAGTTTTCTAGAAAGGCCTATGTAGGAGGTTGTATCGTGTAGCTTTCTGAACACTTTATGAGTGTGTATGAGTGAGATTTTGCCTGATCATTCCTAATCAGCTGTTTGAGGAACTCGTCTAAAGTTCTGTGCTAAAGCTGCAGATAAAAACACTTCTGCTGCAAACAGGTTATGAGCAATCCCCTTTTGGATTAACAAAGACAGCACAGAAAATACAAATAATCCTTGGACCGAGCCGACACCAACAATGTATAAAAAATATTCACACTTCCAAAAATAAAATCACCCCGTGGATTTTTCTCCAGTAAATTTGGTCGTAATGCACCAGTAAACTGCAGATCAAATGTCCGCAAAGGCAGTGACCCACGCTGACCTGTACACCTGAGAACACACAAGACTGCATATATTCGCCTCTGTTAAGCATTACTTCATATAAATCTGCCTGCGGACTGAATGTTAATGACATTGACTGTAATTGTTCAAACTTAGCTGGTGAGCGTGAGGCTACATTACAGTATGCAGTCCTGGGGGTCCTCCAGGCAGGAGCCTTAAGAGAACACTGTAAAAGGGTGTTAAATTGATCACCCCTCTTTCCCTATCAGATCAGAATATCCAAAAGGTTCACTGGGAGAAAGTGAGCCATGGCAGGGTGCGGAGCAGTGATGTCACAGTTTTACAATAAAGTGGCCTTTTTTGATTCACATTCATCATCTGTCAGCCTTTGTGACTTTTTATCACTACTGATTTGCATTCAGCTTTACAAATAAATATTTGCATTATAAAAACAGAAAGCGTCACTTGAGCATATGACACAATGACATAATGCTACCCTCCACCACGTCAGAACATACTGTAGTGATTTTAGTTCTGCTTCTTTTCAAAGAGCTTTGGCCCAAAGCTCAGTAGTCTTTGCCCTCAAGGCTGTAGTCCTCTTTTAAAAGTACAGTTTACAACCACACTGCTAACCGTGACTCACCATGAAAAGTCTGACGAGTGTCACGATTTGAAGTGTGCAATTCAAAAAGTATCGACTGCCACTAGTAACACCTGCTGACAAGTGTGGAGGCAGTGTTTTTTTCCACCAGTGGATGATAATGTCAGCTCAGTGGCTCATGTCCGTCACACTGCCGCCTTTCTCCTCCTCTATTTGTGAGGTAAGGTCCTGATCCTCTGCTGTCATTTCTTGGTCGCAGATCTGCGTCGTCATTACCGCCCTTTCTCTTTCTTTCTCTTCTTCCTCTCTCCACTGCCCCGTCTCCAGTGCCTCTACCTCTTCCATGGCTGCATCTGGCTGGGTGTGTTTATCAGCCATGGTGCCCTCGTCTGTCACCTCCAGCACACTGCACAGCTCCATCTCGTGGATCTCCACATCGAAAGGGGCAGTTGGCGGCACTGAAGGAGGAGACTTGCAGCCCACACATGTCTGGAAAACAAGGAGACAAGCAGGACAATGACCATCCACATGAACATATTAGACCACTGGTATATGTATTAATAGAGGTAGTGGAGTGTTTGGAAAGCTTGGAAAGTGAAACGCATCAATGAAAAATAGCTTACATTAAAGCTTAGTATCTTCTGAAGAACACATATTGGATGGATATCACTATCGTTCAATTCTCAAGATTTCAGTAGCATTTGCAGTATTACTATGTTGTGGGTGTAGCATAGTATAATATTGTCTTCCAATGGCAAACTAGGGTTTGATACCCCAGCCAGGCAAGCATACTACACTCCTAACACTACTTTCACCTACATTGATCTACCTGTGTTATATAATTCAAATATCCATTTTTGCTTTTTCCCTTGTTGACATAATTAGAATATGGCAGTTGTTCGAAATAATCATCCATGAACTTTTTCTAATAGCAAGGTCAGTGTAAAGTTGTGACTAGATATATTATAAGCAATATATCTAGTGCAGGTGTCTCAGTCTGTTGACATTAATACCAATCAAAAGGAATGAAACACAGACACTGCAGCAGACAATCAGCCAATAAGCTTTACTGCTAGTGCTATGGAGTTAACCTTCAGGAACTCACAGATATGTTTATGGCACGTGGCAGGCGTCCTGTGCGGATCCAGGGGTGCACCTGACTCAGCTCCCGCTTCTGCTCATCAGTGAAACGGGGCTGATGCTTCTGCATGGCTCTCAAGGCTATTCGGTCCTCATGCAACACAGTCTCTCGGTCCCTGTCACATACAGACAGACACAGAACAGGCCTATTAAACATCCCCAGACTACCGTCAATGTAATGATGGCCTTTAAAATGTTTTTTTTTTAATTCATGTGCACACAGCAGTACCTTTACTTACACCATGGTTCATCAATTCAGGTCCTGGCACAATGATTATCTTGCTCTAACATTCCTGATTCAACTTCTCAGTTAAATAGCCAGTTTAATTTGTAGTTTTAAAGATTGGAAATCACCAAGCTGTACTGGATTCTGGCCCAGTTTGAATTGATGAGGGTGTACAGAGCAATGTAAAGCTCTGACATGCAAAGCTTTGTATTCTGGATGTGTTTCTAAACTAGACTTTTATGTGAGAGCCTATTTATTTATTTTCCAACCTGATGGGCAGCTGATAGGTCATCATGATCTTTTCGTCTGTGTCAGCCATGAGCAGCCAGATGGGGTCCTGTAGAACACACTTGATAAATTGTGCCTCTCCGTCACCCCCTGCTGTCTGCTTTCGAGAATGGTCATTCTCTGATGAGTCTATGCTGCCAAAGTACTTGCTGGTGTGGCTGCTCTGACTGCTTCCTTCAAGGGAACCAAGAGAAACATTTGCTCTTGTATTAATAAGTCTTCTCAGACTAAAACGTCACACTGAGAACACTGGAAACACAACAATGAGTGCAACCAGATAGTAGAGCATACTCAACTACTAACCACAGCTGTAATAATGTTCATAACAATAAGCTTAACTGTGAATGTGTGCACATCTTAAATTGTGATTGCCTAAGAGTCTCTTTTTTCACATGTTCTATTATAACTTACTGGTTCCACTCCCAGATGAGCTGCATCCATTGGAGCCAGACCCAGATGAGCCTGAGCCAGAGCCTGAGGACCCTGTCCCAGTGGAGCCAGAGCCTGAAGCGGCTGAGCCGGTGCCTGAGCGCGAATCCTCCTGCAGCAGAAGGTCCAGCAAGTCGCTGGAGGTGGACATGGCATCCTGGTTTGACTCATTGGCTTCTCCCTGTAGAGGGTGTAGTTTGCATACAGTTAATCAGATGCAATAAAATGCTAAATGCTGACTACTTAGCTATCGCCATTTGCACCAAGTTCTGAGCTTTTAAAACTGATACCATTTTTGTTCTTAGTGAGAGAGAAGAATATTATTATTATTATTTTAATCTAGTGATTTAAAAAAAATATATGTAAAAAAAAAAAAAAACAAGTACAGACACACAATATAGTTATGTAGGCATGTAATTACATTTAAATTACACCACAAATGACATAAATAGCTCTAGATTTTTTTAGGTTAAACCACATTACTACCACAGTTCAACCACTGCTACAATTATGATGATTATAGTGGATAATTATGAGGCTCCTGCAGCCTTGAGTTCTACTTAGTGAACCGCTCTGCCTTCTAACAGTTCTAATCATATAAATTAGAGGAAAATATAATGCATTGTATGCATTTCACAAAATTACATTTTGACATTTCTTACATTTTCATTCTCTTTGTTGTCCTCTGCTGGGCCTCTCTGATTACTTGAGGCCTGTGTTCCAGCCCCGACCCCCTGTCCTCCCACAGGAGGCGTGGCCTGTTGTCCTGAGGCCAGAGCTGACACTGCCTCCATTCGATTGGTGGGCGATTCCTCCAGCTGGAGCAAGTTGAGAGGGGATGAGCATCTGGATTGGAAGAGAGGTGACTCCGCCCCTTCTCTATCAGCACCTCCCTCCCTCTGGCTGCAGGACTGGGGGCTGCTGCAGCGAGACTGGTTTGGTAGGGCTGCGGTTGCTGTTTGAGGGGCTGCTGGAGGCGCGGCACTGGCTGCTGGATATGGAAAAGCCAGGTTTGGGTTATAGAAGGGCTGCGCCATGGCTGCAGGACCGGGTTGAGCCATGGAAGCGCCCATTTGGGGGAACATATAGTTGGGCAGGACAAGTGCCATCATGGGGGGGACCATGGGAGGGGCCATCTGTGGATTCTGAAGGGGGAAGCGAAGGCCAGGCTGCATGGAAGGGTCCGTGACTGGCTGAGAGAGGGGTGGGAAAAGGGGGTAAATGGGCAGCATGCCTGGTGGGTAGGGCACAGAGGGGAGGCTGTTATGGGATCCCACTGAAGGAGGCCAGGAAGAAGAGGTGGTTGGAGGGCCCAAGGGGAAAGAGGGGTTAGGGGGCCCTTCTTGTGCAGGAGCTCCAGTAGAGAGGCCTCTGGATGGACCTGCAAGGCCAAAAGAGCTTCCCTGATCTGATGTCTCTTGATGTTTCAGTCTTTTGCCGCCTCTACCACGCCTTCGACCAGTGCTACCTACTGCAGGATAGTCACGTGAACAGCGCACACCTGAGAGAGAGGAAAAAGATAATAAAAACAATGACGGTGGCTACTGATATACACATGTGTAGTAAATGGGGGGGGGGGATTTAAATTGGATTTAAAAAGCGTATGTAGAGTGGAAGTCTGTGTTCACATGGACTAACAAATGCACATTTCAAGCATTACCTCTAGTGGGCGGTGTGGTATTATGACGTCTGAGTGCTGAAGCTGGGTCAAACACTCGGAGTTCACTCAGATCTCTAAAACGACACAAGAAGTTCTGCTCCTCTTGCTGAGTGTGTGCTGAGAGCACCTCCTTTGTCAGCCCCAGCCTTCCTCCCCCTCCTCCTCCACCTCTCCTGCTTCCATCCTTCTCAGATGTAGGTGCAGGACTAGGTGGAGTTGGGGGCGGAGGCAGAGATGGGGCAGCCGTGATGGTTGGAGGAGCAGGGGGCTGAAGGACCGGAGGAGCGAGTACAGGAGTTGTAGGAGCTTCCTCCATAACAATGTCTGAGAGAAAGTGAGGGAGGAATTTAGTCATATTGTTTCATTATAAGCATACTATCATTATCTTAAAAAAAACTCTATTATTTCTAGTGCAGATTCTACTGGACCATCTTTTTGTGGATAACTGAATAAGGCGAAAATCTGGCGCACATAACTGAAACACTGACACACTAAACTGACCCTAAAAGACTCACCTGACTCGGGGGGCTTCTTGTCTCCCACATGGACGATGGTGCTGCTAAAACTGCACTGGGAGGTGACTGATGCTACACTTTCCGCTTTACTGTGCAATGCAAGAGCAGGCAATGGTGTACTCTCACCAACCAGAGCCACTGATGGACCTAAATGCGCGTAAAGATAAACACGAACAGAGTCACATTATTCTAAAGGCAGCCACCTCAAACTGAAAAGCAACACATTTTGGAAGGATAAAGAAATGTCAATAATGATCATTATTTAACCACAAAGAAATGATGGACATTTGGAGTTATTTTGGTAAAATTATGAATGCATTCTGTTCGTCATCTGATTTTATTTATTTATTTATATATTTATTTTACATTTTCTAATGACACCTCCACCGTGCTGGCCTAATGAGCTTGTGTGTTTTGAATGATGACCTGTTCGTTCCTTTTCCACACTTTGGCATTTCTATAACTTTGGTAGAAAGTTAAACAAGAAGAAGAAGTAGTTCTATGGAAGTGATGAAAATCCCAAAGTGTGGCAAAAGATAGGGCCAGCGAATTTTCCCAAACATACAAGCTCACCAGTCATGCATGGTGGAAGTGAGTGTCATTAGAACAATTTTAAAAATTGTGTCAAACTATCTTTGTGGATTAATCCATTGGTTAATTTCCCAGAAAAAATTGCATTTAATGATCTTTTTAATTCTGGAACATGTTTGGTGTCACATACCAAACAAATGTTACTTGATGCAGCCCCCCCCACCACACAAGACATTCAAAATTATTTTTTGCAAGAATTGGAAAAAACATGTTTTGTTTTTGCCATGCACTGAACACATTTGGGTTTGATATCAAAAGATGAATATAAGGTCATAGATAATAATATCATATTATATTATATTATATTGATCTCAAACCCACTGTCAGTGCAAAGACAAACAACTGGCGTTTTCACCCCAAAACATTGGAAGGGAACTGTATTTAAAAGCTTGTTCTCAAATATCTGGCTTGAGATTCATGACAAATATAATGGCTGCAGTTGAGACAAACCCAGTGTACGTTTTGCTGCTCTTTGTTGCTGTATTCTACCAAAAAGTACAGAAAGGTTTTTACTATCTGAGAATCTCTTTATTAGAGATTTTAGGTCTGTCTGGATAGTTACTCTGGACAGACTCTGGCACATTTACATGCAGCCTGATAATTCAGAATAGAATATGTCCATAAAACACCTCAATTGGAATAGACTAGGTTGATTGATGCCATTCAGAACACAATTTCTATCCGATTGAATGATATGGGTAATCCTTGAAATACTCTGCTACATAGAAGAATAATAGCCATATAAACACCTCTATCCGATTACATTCCTAATCAGAGAGTTAAAGTATGTTCTGGAAAAGAGCCCAGCTTGTACAAGGCAACAGCAACACACATTATTTCTGGAACAGGTGCTTTCACAGCAGGTTCGACTTCATTAAGTCACATGGAATCATGAATGCAAGGAACTTTTGTACCATGCAAGGGAATTTTATTTCCACTCAGAAGTGAATTCCTTTAGCACGACTCGCCCCCACTTCACTGCACACTTTCATCCAGAGATTTTGTGTTGCTGGTGCTCATGCACCTCAAAATGTTGCAGGACACAACATCTTCCTCTCACCCCTTCTTTAATAAGTGATTGTGAAGTACATTTTCTTGAGTCTGCCAACATTTGAAAGCAAATACTCCATAGTTGACAGGACTAATTACAATGAGAAGTGCTGGTCTGTGTTCTTTAAACGCTGATGATATCCACAGTATGCTCACAAAGCATGATGATAACACAATTTATCACAATAGAATAAAATATCACTATTTTGTCCACGGTCCACAGTGCATGGTATAAAATTGTTTTATAAATCTGGTTTATTATATGTACTCTTATTTCTCTTTTTACCCATTAGTCCTCTGACGTCTGCTGAAATGCAATTAGAGCATGTGAATTAGTGCACTTCAGGCTAGTTGGGAGGTGTACCTTTAGAATTGCCAGGAGCATCCTGCTGCTTGTCATCATCAGACGTAGAGGAGGCTGTGCAAGAGGAGGAACCACACTTCCTCTTCACTGTGTTAGGAATGTTACAGCTCTCCAGATACCTACAGCCACATTGGACAGCCATTAATGTATGTACATACAACAGCAGCATCAAAATACCGGAAAAAAACGAAGTGACAGCTTTTGCTAATGTAACTAAAGAATGACAGACAAGTAGAAAGTAGAAAAGAGACATGTATTGCTCATGGCTTAGTGAGATTGATAGCCTTTGACAGCCTGTCTCTCAATGTGTTAGCCTTATGTACTTGTGAGTAGTGTGGCTGTGAAAGGAGCACACTCATGTTGAGGATTAAAAATCCAATAACACATCATTGGGCATCAATTTGAGTGCAGCAATTTGCATCACTTTTCTTTTTCTTTTTAGAATCACCTAAATTGTAAAACTATATGATCAAGCATGCATTTATGTTTGGGCAAATTAGATTATAAGCTTGTTTAAATCAAAGCATTCACATTTACTGTAAATACACACACACAAACTAGCCCTTGTGTGACTGTTATCACACCCTAAGGATTCCTAAGTTAGAACAGCAGGGGGAAAAGCCTGGGACCTGTGATTCTGAAGAGTCTAAGAGGCTTTTGTATATTTTTTACTGTCTCTCTTACACTACTTTTTATTTCAGATGGCACTGAATCATTTCTCAAGTATCTGTATTCACAACAAACTGAGGCCAGAGATTTACAACCCTACACTTGACACGCATATACATAATATACAAATGCACACACTTACCGTATAATGCTATCCAGGCAGTTGATTTGCTGGTAAGAGTATGTGGGGGATGGTTCCTTTCTCACAAGCTGGGAGGGGACTGTGCTCTTAGAAGGTGGAGCCACACCTGGCCCAGGGTTCCCTATTGCCCATAAAGAACCTATTAAGTTCGTAGAGAGAAAGAGAACATTTACCTTGAAATATAAACAACAGTCACAAAAGCATCTCCAAGTAGATGTCATCTTAGGTGCTGACCATGGATTACTAGCTATGTATGTTTATAAGAGTGTGTGCATGTGTGTGTACCTGTGGCAGCGAGTTTTCTGGGAGGAGGACGGTTGCGGGACTCGATAAACACTTGTTGGCCACTGGTCTTCACCATGTGAACGTCCTTACAGATCTGCTGGAAGGTCATCTGCTCACAAAGCAGAGGAAAATGACTCATTATTTGCTTCATCAAATAGCTTTCTGTAGGTCTGAATGCATGGACCTCTTTCTTCTTCTTCCGTTGTCTGTTACCAGCTATGAGGTGCCCTTGGCAAGTTCATCCATACACAACATAACAAATCACTTAAATGACTCTGTTTCTGTTGCAGGGGCAGAGCTTTAAACGAATAATGGCTGTGCAAAAACTGCAGGATCAAAGACCTTCACACAAGCTCTGAGAATAAAGTCCTAAAATACTTGAGTTACACTGAAATGCCTGTGCCAAAGATTAGGCACTCTCCAATTGAGGCTCAATGTAGGTCTTATTTTGCAAGCAACTGTTGCAAATCTTGCAGGGTTTAAAGAACTACTTTCCTAACCTATAATCTGATCTGCAGGAGTAGAATGTACTAAAATTAGATTTGATCCTGATTCCAATAGTTTAAAAAGAAAAGCCTATTTATTATTACAAGACGTTTTTATTAGTATGCTGACCGGCTTGTGAAGCTGAGCAGGGTCCTCCAGAGCAGTGCCGTTGCTTTCGGATGAGGAGGCTGCGCTGGGCTGGAGTTCATGCGAGCCGTTGCTGGCCAGGCTGCTATAGCCTTGAGAGCTGCCGCTGTGAACAGGCTGCACCAGCAGCCGGTGGATCTGTTCGCTCAGCTGAACGATGTCTGGAGCCAGGGTGCGCTCCTCTAGGTCCCGCGGCAGGGTGAACACATCCTCATTCAATGGAGAACTGGAGGAGTGAAAGAGAAGGGGAAGAGGTTAGAACACAGAAGAAAAAATATTGATATGCACACATGACATTCTTTCAGAAATGGAGGTCATCAAATGACCTGAATAGCAACTAATCAATAAGTATTTCTAATTATTTAGTGTTTCTTAGTAAGTGTGCATAAAAGTAAGCAAACCTTTGTGCGTGTGTGTGTTTGTGTGTGCACCTGTGTGTGTGTGCACATGCTTGTGATTAAGTGAGGAGAAAGGCCAGTGCATGGTTTGAATAGTAGGAATATTTTTCCTCTGTAAGCAAGGATATCTCTGTTCATGTGTGACTGGCCCTTGAGTGTGCGTTCACAACCAGAAACAAAGAATGTAGAGAATTATTTTAAGCATATCCAAGCAGAGTGGGATGAGTGTTTTAAAAATTATGTAATTGTATTTGAAGTGAGGAAGGATTGTCCATCACAATGTGGGTGGGCCAAAGAAAAGGAGATACTGGCCATGTAGCCATGCATGAAAGATGCAAGTTTACAGTGAGAGTGAGCTGTATGTGAGTATTTACAGTAAATGTGAATGTGTGAGGATATGGAATGGAGACGACATTTATATGACTCACTGCAATACAATAGTAATAACTGCATATCAAGCATACATTAATCAGCACAAAAATAAATCAATAAATCTTCAGCCCATTTATGTTCATGTGTATAGCATGTGTATAACGTTTGAGCATGGACGCTTTGTCACATATGGGTGTATGTAAGTATGCACATGCTTGTAAGTGTGTGTACACATGCTGTGTGTGTGTATGGTTTTAAGGTTGCAGTAATGGAAGTTTGTGTGTTCACATGTTTGTAGACAGTGAAGATGTCAGGCATATTTATGGATGTGTGTGTGTATGTCCATACGTTCGGACTTTGTGCCGTCCCACGATGAAAGCAACCTTTCTACTCCATGGGTTGACGAAAGAGGACCAAGAAGTATCTATGGTCAGATACTCTCCACTGCGGGCACACATCCGCAATGGGGAGTGGTCAAAGGGCTGCCCAGCAAACTGCAGAACTACAGAGAACAAGTGAGAGAAAGAAAGAGAGACAGAAAGAGAGAGCTTTGAGATGCATTCTTATATGTAATTTAATATACATGTAATTATGAGATCATGTGATTGCATTTAAATAGCATAGTAAATCAATAATAATAACAACTGAGCTGTACAACAAAGACATGCAGTGTCTTTAATGCGAAGCAACAAAAGACAAATCAAGTACCCCTTCGTTGACAATCCTGCTAAATGTTAGTGCGTGAGTAATAATCAAGGTCCATCAAAAAAAGATGTATGCTCACTCTTCTTGTGGATGGCCACCATTATGGGTCTGTCCTCAGGGTGGAGATAGAGCAGTACAGGAGTTCCCACTAGGTCCTGAGGCAGATAACCCAGCAATGGCACCGCCCGCTCATCCACCTCCTGAAACAGACAGCTGGGCGTGTGACTGGTGGTGAAGATCCGCTTATCCGGAGGAATACGAGGAGCTGAGACAGAGACAGGGAGAAGAGAGTGAGTTAAAGAGTGTTTCCCATTCTGTAACACACTAAACCTGGTAACTAAATGTTGAGTTGAATCAGGTGTGTTTGAGAAGAAAAAAAAACCTAAATGGTGGATTAAATAAGGATACCCTATGCACTTCACTTTGAGTGCCTGTGTGAGTACAAAAAGTGCATGTGTGTGTTGTATGTGTTACCTTCATATCCCGAGTGAACTCTCTCTGCGATGAGCAGGCAGCAGGGCTGTGGATCTGCTGTGTCTGAGTCTCGCAGAGTGAGCAGATAGGGAGTCAGTCTAAATGGATAATACCGCATATCACCGCCTGAGGAGCCATCGCCGCTGATTCTACAGAACATGGACTTCTCCTGCGTACAGTCCACTGGAGGAGAGGCTACATAAAAGGGAGACACTTGATTGAAAAATTTCCTAATACAGTTCAATACATGTCATTACCTTCTGTTTTGGACCACCTCATTTCTGTCCAAATGTAAATGTATCCTAATTAACTAAGGGGAACCAAAAGTGGTTCTTCTTGACATCGCTCAAATACCTTTTTGTGGCACTATGTGTACTGTGTACTATTTCATTTGTGTTTATGTTTTATGTGTGCTACATTTGTTATATTTCTGTCAATCATGAGCAGCACAAACACACACCTGAACCGATGCAGGAAGCCCATGGCGGTAGTTTACAGGGAGCAGTGCTGCTGTAGAAAGTGCTGACGTCCTGAGGGGCGAGTAGCTCTGAAAAAACCGTCCCCTGCAACTTCTCTGGTTTGCTGCGTAACAAAGATGAACCCTGGGGAGAGATATATACCACCTTTCCCGACAAGAATGACACAGCCATGGAGAATGTGTCCTAGAGGAGGCAAAGAAAAAGAAAAGAGAAAACAAGAAAATGATCAAATCCACTATAAAAGATACAGCAGATGAAGATCAAGTTAAAAAACATGGGTATATTCTCTTAAAAACAGTCATTA
Organism: Salminus brasiliensis; assembly: GCF_030463535.1. Classification (NCBI taxonomy): domain Eukaryota; kingdom Metazoa; phylum Chordata; class Actinopteri; order Characiformes; family Bryconidae; genus Salminus; species Salminus brasiliensis. Next base: position 16,532,577 of record NC_132886.1, read on the forward strand.
TATCAGTGTTTATGCAGTGATGTGCAGTTTAGCAAAGCACATTTTTACACTCATAGCTACTGTGTACAGTTATTCTCAAGAGCACCATTACAGTATGTACTCAAGGTGATCAGAACAGAGGAAGGGAAAGGTGAGAGGAGGGTAGAGAGGGCGTAGCAAGGCTGGCAAAAACACCACAACTAATGTATTCTAATAGGTTCAAGGTTCTTTTAGTTGTATTTAATGAATTTAGCGAAGCTGCATCCCCCTATATCTTAGATTTACTAAAACCTTTTTTAAAAAACTTTTAAATGAACATTTTAATTCATTAATAAAACTTATAATAAATCTGGACAATTAGCCCAGCCTGGTTGTGCACATTTACATACCCACAACCTGTACAACATTTCAACGGAGAGATTCAAGTGCTGGAAAGGCCTCAGTAGATAAAACAGTAGTAAAATAGGAATGTACATTATTTATAAATGTTTTACTCCAGTCAAGGAGAAGCAGAGACAGAGTGACGAATGGCAGAAAAGGGGAGAGAGGCAAAAAAAAAAAAGTTAAAGTGGAAAGGGAGCAATGAGCAAAGGTCAGAAAGAGAAGTTACAGAAAAGCATTTTAGTGCTGAGGCTTAAAAGCCGCATTCGCTGCCTTTTAATCTGCCCTTCGCCTTTAATAGCAGGATTTTCAGAGCTTTTGTCACATTTGTTTTGATATATATAGAACACAGTCTAACCATGGAAACTCCTAAAATTAAAATACACTACACACTATAGTCAATAATAAGCCCTCAATGATCTGGATGGTGTTCTGAATGTATGCACATGCTCAGTCAGAAACTGTGCATCCAATAATAAAGGGTTATAGAAACTACAGGACCCCCAAGAATTTCACAAGACAAAATTTTAATAATTTTAGATTGGAGTATGGGCCAATGCTGGATTATGGATTCACAGAGTGTGCTTATAAATGGAACTGTCTCAAATATTTGATGCACATCCACTGGCTCACCTCAATAGTGTGTTATGTCTCCTTTATTATTTGTCTTGTATACTGACAACTGTAGGAGTAGTCACGGAAACCATCATATTGTAAAATTTGATTACACAGTTGTGTTATCTCCGCTGATGTGTCATCTCTGCTGCTACATTTGCTGGTGAATATTTTAAAAAATGGGAGATTTTCATGGATTTTTTGCAGATAATGGGGAAATAGACAGGCTGTTAGAGAGTTAGCACTTACTTGGGGACAATCTTTGATGATAAGTTAAAACTTGAGGATAACACAGAGGCCAGCAACGTATGTATTTCTTTGGAAATCTTTTTTTGTTGAGTGATCTGTTTTGTTGAGTTTTTATTGCTCTTTAATTAAGAGTGTTGTTTAATTCTCTCTTATTTGCTGGTTTCAGGCTCTGAGTTTAAGAAATTGCCTACAGAATTGAATATTCATGTGCCCTAAAATGATGTGGTGTTCCACTGAGATCTCTGTTCCACTGTATTGCACAGACAAACAAAACTGGAAAAAGGACGCCCCCATCATTAGTGATCCATCGAATGCTTTGTATTTTACTTTTTTTAAAGTTTTAAGTTTTAATGTTCGGTCTTTTATCTGTTGTCTACTCTTTCTTGAGATGTTTGTGTGCCCAGTGTAAATTGCCCCTCAGGGATAAATATAGTGGATTTAATTCAATGGATTCAGTTCAAGGCAGATTATAATTTAAAGAGTTAAAGGGGAAGTCTCAGATTATATCACATACTATATGATCTGTACTATAAGCATACTGTCAAATTGGCATGGAAGGAGTATGTCTTTTGAAGAGGGATAACAAAGTCATAGAGATAATCACTCCACACTAATGACCAGCAGTGTGTTCGTGTGTTTTAGCAATGTAGGCCAGCACTTAGCTAGGCCCAGCTCCTTTTTACCTGTATAATGATATTTATAATGGCATAAAAGACAGAAAGATGTTCTTTTGTTAAGGTTCTAGACCTGCTCCAGTGTGCTACCTCAAGGGGGTCACTTCAGTTAACAAGAGGCTCTGATAACAAGTACAGAAATGAGTACTGGTATACTGCCCGTCATCTTCACTCTCTCTTTCTTTTTCCACGTGGTGAAGTCCACGTGAAAAGTAGGAAAAAAGAAACACAGAAGAAAAAAAAGAATCTGGTTCCTACAGAGCTGATGATAGAGCTCTCAGGGAAACAGGAAAGAAGAAGAAGAAAAAAAACACGGGATGTGTAATTGACAGAGAGAGAAGGAGAGAGGTCAAGAGGATAAATGGAGGGGAAGCGAGAGCATTAATGGAATAAAATTACTGTAGGAACACGTGAGTATGAGGTGAGTTTATACATACTGTGTTTTTCAGCGTATACTCGGAGGTGATGTTATCAAGTTCTTCAATGGTAAACGTGGAGAGGTCCAAACTGCAACCATGACACTCTTCGACATTCCACTGGTGATAATACTCCTGATTGGCTGGAAAGAAAATGCATTTGTTTATAAATGATTACTTTAATAATGTTACATTTTAAGTAAGAATGTATTTGGTTCTAAATCTCACATCATCTGTAACACATGAATGCAGTTTTGTTTCGGAAGGTAGAAATAAGGCTAAGTGCACATTACAGCTGGAGTAAACACAATATTTTTGGCTACAATCATTTTAACAGATATACTTAAGTAAGTATTTGATTAAAACAAGTGATTTGTTCAATAAAAGCTATTTTTGGCCAATAAATTACACTTGCTGTTCCAAACCTAGGTAGTGCCCCTAAAGTGGTTGAAAATTCAGTAAAAATCCCACAATTAATGATGAAATGGAGAGAATTTTTATCCCTATTATGTAGCAGTGGGCTGCACGCAGAAATGCTTCTGTTTAGCTGCTTTCTACAACTTCTACACTGTCTTTGCTTTACTTAGCCCTGCCTCCTCCCGCACGTTATCGACCCCCTATAGCGTATTTTTCAAATGTCCTAAGGGGGCGAGATACTCTTTAACAAGGTTGATGTGGCACAAATCTGCTGTAATGTTGCCCAAATGTAACATAAATCCAATTGGTCCAGTGTTGTGTTTACACACAAACTAGATGTTAGCTACTTTGGCACAAAAAAATCCTTCTGTATTTTGCAAGTGGCAAAGGGGCAATATGCAAGAGAGACTGGGTGCACATTGGTAATGTGCTAGTTGCTGGGTTTGAGTGCTGTCATGTCATCAGCGGGTTTACAAACAATTCATCTGGCACTCCTGTATTTTACTGCAGTATCTCTGTATCTTTTTTGAAGCAATCAATATCTGAAAGCATCTGAAAGAGGCAGACACCCTGATTCAAACTGGAAAAAATAAGGGCAATAAGGCTCACCATGTCAACACAGCCATACACACACACAGACCCCTCTCACCTCGCACTTGCTTGACACAGCTGAGGGCGTATTTGAGGGCATTGAGGGTGCTGGATCGGCCCTTGGTCTTCCTTTCAGCGGGAAGGCGGATCTTCAGCTCCTTCAGTGCCCTCATCAACTCCTTTTGTGTCTGCACTCGCGCCGACTGATCACTGCTGCAGCCGCTGGTGGAGGGGTGGTCCTGCTCTGAGCTAGTACTCAGCAGACTGTAAGCCAGAGAGCTGCTCGGAGGAGAGGGGCTGTGAGAGTTTGAACTAAGACAGAAACAGAGAGAAAGAAAGAAAACAGGTGGGCAGTAAAAGAAAAAATAGTAAAGATTATGGCCAAGATATTAATACTCATTTCTTTATTTCTAATAGGAATGCACTGGCAATATAATACCTATCAGGATACAGGGGTTACAATTCAATATATTGCGATAATGTAAGCAAAATGATAGGTTGATTTTCTTTTATGAAAAATACACAAATATTTGCACATGTACTTTAAATACAAAATAAATAAATAAATGAATAAATACTTTTTATGAATTGCTACAATACTGCAAAACATAACATTTGTAATATTGTAATATATCGATATTTTCTAACAACCCTTAAGTGTCTTTTACCTGTGCCTGTTTTCTACACTACATAATGCCAGTAAACAGCTGATCTTAGTGACCTTTCTTATTTCTACCCAACTCTACTATCCAACTATTCCTATTTTTTGCCAACCCTCTCCAAACAGTTAAGGACACCTTGCCTTCTATTCTAATGGTTGGTGTTCAATGTTAACTTCCAATTAAATTAAAGAATGTATTCACCCTCAATATCTGCTGGTTGGTCTCCTGCCCTTTCAGTACATTTGAAAAGTGCATGTTAGGCAGTACCGATCTTCTTCGTACATCGCAGCTTTTTTTTCAAAACTGTTAAAAGCAGATATTGAAATTCTTTTGCCCTAAAGATGAAGGGCTGAAAGGGCGGGTGCTGCTTAATCCTGACATTACAACCGAACAAAATGTGTGGAATTTGCCTTCTATCTCAAGATAGAACTTTTGACAACTGGTTCTGTTTCAGTTTTACAGTTTTTGTAAAGGAAACATCTAACCTTTTTTTATTATGTCTCGATTGTCTATGTTACTATATGAACCCCAACAAAGAAAACATTTCTTTGCTTAGGAAACACTGCTTAGGTGCCCCCAAATATTTTTTACAAGAAGCCTACGTAACAGCCTCCCTCTATCCATTCTATCCATTCTATCCATTTTGTCTCTTACCTCTTGTTGCTCTCAGTGGTCTCCAGCATCATGCCAGAGTCTTTGCCATTTTGACTGGAGGAGCTTTGGTAACTCCTCATAGACTGTCGTCCTCTGGAGCCATTCTCCCTCTCCAGCCCTCCTTCGCTCTCCCTCTCTCCAGAGTCATTGCCGCTGGACAGCGCGTCCATGTCGTCTGAATTTTGCCCCTGGTTGTCCCCTGACGAACCTGTGGGTCCCGAGTCGGCCCCTGGTGACGACCCAGCCCTGCCATTGGTTGGTTTGTATGAGGGGCAGTTGCTGCTCAGGCCTAGTGAACTCTTCCGTGGTCCCGCCTCCTCCTCTGTCCCGCCCGCTCGCCCCCGAGTGTCATTGCTGGGGGCGGAGTCTGAGTTGTCATCACTCATAATACAATCAGAATAACCGGTTGCCTAGGTGATGAAGCTCACCTATACCTGGTGAAAATAAACACCTGAGCTGAAGCTTTACTAGGTTGGACTGCAGGAACTGTAAAGGTGAATCATTTTGTTGTAAAGATGCTTCATGAGTCCATTTCACAAACGTGGAGCATTATAAATGCTTATTAGGCTCAGAAGCAAGTGGGTGAAGAGCTCACAGCCTCCAAAGCTCAGCAGTAACACCGCTTTAGTTTATTTGGAGAAAAAGTAAATAAATTGTCAACTCTAGGAATGGTGGAGGCAGCAAAACATGCAGGCAAGACTCCTGCTTATGAAACAGTCTTGGCTGCAATCATGCAGCCAGATGGATGAGAACAGGGCGTGAGAAAGACACTGAGCGAGAAAACAGCGTCTGAAACCCCAGGTTCTTGGTCCTCAGGATCTGTCCAGAACTCTTCTCCTTCTTTCTGCCGCGTGTTCTCCCTTGTTCCAGAGGCAACTTGCAAAAAAAGAGAGAGAGAAAAGGTGCATGTGAATTTAAAACTGCACAGGCTGGAGGCTTTACTTGTTTTTGCAACTGCCCGGCGGCCTGTTTATGGTCTTTCAGAACGGCATCCACATGAAATCCACCTGCTCTTTCACAAACAGCGGTGGTCAACTGACGCCGTTCACGGAATATCCACAGGGACTCACTGACCACTGTAGCTAATGACAGTTTTACCTTTTCAAATGATAAGAACAGAAGGTGGAAAGAAAATAACAAACTCACATGGACAAGCACGTGTCCAAACACTGTCATTTCACTCTTTTGGTTTTTCCTGGTCTCCTTGGTTACATGTGCTTGCTCTATTACTGAGATTTGTACTCCCATTCACCTCACATCTCTCCAATTCTCCACTTCTAAGACTTCCATGTACTGTGGCCTTAGTCATTTTCGCATTTTCAAGAGCTTTCTCTCTCTGTGTGGTTAATCTTGAGCAGGTAGGCTACTAGAGTGCTGCAGAACAGAGCAGGACATTACTGTGAGTACTCTGGGTACTTAAGTGAGATACAATGAATGAACTGAAGGATAAAACAGATCATGTGGTTTCTCTTAGACTGGGTGTTTCTGCATTTCGTTGATTAATATAAAAGCATTGCATAAGACATAAGAACAGATACCAAGTAATTTCTTACTTCGAAGATAAATTGTAGTAAACTGTGTCCATAAAAGGATGCACATGGTTAGCAATGAAGCTCAAATAGGCTGTGGCATTCAAGCGATGGTATATTGGTATTAATGGGCCCAAAGTGTGGCAAGAAAACATTCACCACACCATAACACCACCTTCACCAGCCTGGACTGTTGACACAAGGTCCATGGATTCATGCTGTTGGCACCAAATTCTGACCCTACCATCTGTGTGCCTCAGCATAAATCAAGAGTCATCAGACCAGTCTTCAGCTGTCCAGTTCTGATGCTGTTCTTCTAACCAAAATTGTACAGAGCAGTTATCTGAGTTATTGTAGCCTTTCTGTCAGCTCAAACCAGTCTGGCCATTCTCCATTGACTTCTTTCGTCAACATCCTGACCTGGCTGTTTTTTCTTAATTGCACCATTCTGTGTAAACTCATGAGACTGTTGTTTGTGTTACACCAACAATCATCATGCCACGCTCAAAATCACTGAGATCACAGTGTCCCCCATTCTGATGGTTGATGTGATCAGCTGAAGCTGCTAGCCTGTGTCTGCATGATTTTATGCACTGTACTGCTGCCACACATTTGGCTGATTAGATAATTGCATGAATGAGTAGGTGGACAGGTGGTCTATTCAGATGGACAAGACAAAGTGCTTTATGTAACAGTCGGAGACGTGCAGCACTTTTTAAATGAATAAAGCAGAAATGTAACTTCAGCCCGATTTAAAAGTTTTAATATCAAAAGTCCAGTTTAAGTTTTAAGTATGCAAAAGGTCAGCTGCAACTTAACAGTGGCAGGACGACAAATGCTCTCCAACTATTTGTACAGCCTTGTAATTCTCACATTTTCATACACATTCATACATTGAGTAGATCCAACACACTGACCAGTCAGATTTTTCACAGTTCTAACATATAATTACACTGTGGCCTTTTTCAGTTACATTCAATAAAAGGTTTTATGACTAGACCAATAGAAACACTCAGTTTTTTCTTCTGTGTCATGCCACCTTCTGGTGCTAAAAAAACAACCTTTCAACCTTTGCTCTAAACCAGTTCCACTACTGACCGTAGACCTCCTCTAACCTGTTTTTAGAACATTAATGCTTAGACTATTTCTGCCCACTCTTAGTGCAGGGTATTGCTTAAGCAGTGGACAGGTTATTTCGGAGTGGTCCCAAAGTGGCCCAGGTCCCTCACCCACGCACTCAGCCCTTTTTATAAATCCCTCATCCAGACGCTTAATCTCTTAAGCTCCATGGAAGAAGGAGGTGTTGGTGCTCTTGGATCACTGGTGACGTGTCTGTAATCAAGTGCCACTTTTGATGTTGCCTAGTTTAAACTTGACTTATTTAGAGACAAATGCAATGATACACTTTATGTCACAGACATGTGAGGTATTGACGTGTGAGGTTTTAACTAGCTTAACATTCTAATCCCTCCAACACCTACAGGTGTTTTAGCATGTGCCCCAAACACGTTTTCACTGTTTTAACCCTTAGATATAACATTAATCATTCTAATAAGCAACTGTAATTTTACATAAAATATTTCTCACTATCATCTCAACAAGTTAAAAGCAAAATTGTGTCACAATTCAATGTGTCACAAGTGCACATTGAAAACTTTCAATAATGTTTGTAAGTAAAAGAACTATTTTATTAGGATTTGAATTTGACAGTTGTGTGTTCAATCTCTTTTTGCTAGCAAGGAAAGCTATTTGTTATGTTTGCCATATTTTTTGTCAGAAGTGCAATCTCATTTTATATTTGTGTAATAATCTTTATAAAGTCAAGCAATATGAAAGTTAATAGTTAATAACTAGACATCTAAGGGTTCATATATATAATTTATTAGACAAAAGTACTGGGACTCATTAATTGTTTCTTCTGAACTCTTTCTCCTGAAGCAGTTTATCCCGCTTTTATTGTAGTCTCTACTATCCAGGGAAGGCTATCTACTAGATCTTGGATTGCTGTGAGGATTTGATTGCATTCAGCAACAAGAGCGTTAGGTATGTCCGGATGTTGGATGATCACCACCTCTCCTCCTCCCCAAACCATCCTAAAGGTACTGGATGGAGCACCATCATTCCAGAAACCACAGTTCGACTGCTCCACAGGTCAGTGTTGGTGGGTCTCATACCGCTCTTGCCTTGGCATTAGGCATGGTGCACATAGCTTCATGTTTATTTCCTCCAGAAAGTCCTATTCTATTGGCAGTCCTACTGTACAGGTACTACAAACGCTGTGTGTGTGTATTTGCATTTCAGAAATGGGTGCAACTTAAAGTAGCTGAATTAATGTCTTGGAATGCGTGTCCACAAACATTTGCACATACAATGAACTTGAGATTATATTTGATATTGCTTTAAGACTTAAGCAATTGCTTAATGACTTAATGAGTGAGGTTTGATGCTAGTGTGTGCTAGTGTGTTTAAGGCATGCAGTTTGCAAAATGTGTGCGGTATTCATTCATATTTCTTATTATTGTTGGCTACATTAGCCATACAGCTTTACTGGTTACGTTCAGATGTCAAACATGTCTTTTGGTTTTGTTACTTTTTGTAATGACTGTTAACACAGACTAGCGCTGCTACTTAAGAGTGTGGCAGACGTTCCTGCAGTTGTGAAGAGTACTTGGAGTGGATCATATGTTTTATGAATATAATTGACTTGTAAATGGACAGAACTGATAGGACTGTATTGGGGTGAGCAGAGAAGTTGCTTGGTAGCGCAACAGCTCGTGTGCTCGGCTCGTCTTGGCTGGAGCATGGCTGCTCTGGTAATGTGAATGCATGCGTGGGTGTCTACCCATGCACTCATGCACGCGCCCGACCTCCAGAGCGTACCAGCTCTGAGCCCTTACAAAACCAGAAAGCAATAAACAAGTGCTGTAAGGAACTGCATAGCCTATAACTGCTCTCCTCTGTGGAGTCTAGGAGGTGGCACTGCAGTCTCAGACAAACTGTTTTGATCATGAGGTTGTGTGGTAATGTGAATGCATGCGTGGGTGTCTACCCATGCACTCATGCACGCGCCCGACCTCCAGAGCGTACCAGCTCTGAGCCCTTACAAAACCAGAAAGCAATAAACAAGTGCTGTAAGGAACTGCATAGCCTATAACTGCTCTCCTCTGTGGAGTCTAGGAGGTGGCACTGCAGTCTCAGACAAACTGTTTTGATCATGAGGTTGTGTGTATCCTAGGAACCGAACACATGTTCTCACCTACACACACTGGAACCATATCAGAACAGTAACAAATCCTCAGATGCTAGCCACACATCGACACGTCACTATCTGCTGCTGTCATAGGCTATGCTATTGGTATACTTCCATTAGATTAGGCCTACAATAGACATTGCGTCAATGTTTCAATGTACTGATATTATGTTTGTTCAGTACAATGTTAAGCTGCTACATCATATTGTGAACATACTACTCCACTCTCTGAGAAGAATACTTTTACATCAGGGCTCTGATATAACCACTGCAATCACAGAAGTAGATGCTTCATTAGACACAAGAAGACAGTTTGTTAACTACTCATCATACTCTATTAGTCTAAATGTCTGTGGATACCCTGTTGATATGTAGAGCAGTGGAACTGTGTTCTCTGTAATGATGGTGCTCCAGGCTATACTTTTGGGATGAGTTGGCAAATTGTGCATGAGGTGGCAGACATCCCATTCTGTAAAAATTAATTTCAGGGAGGTGCACACTTCTGAACTGCGCAATTCTTTAGCCTTTTTAGCCTCGCTTCCATATTCTCCCAAAGTAGCTGTTGCGTTTAGCCTCAAAAGGCTTTCACTAGTGAGCTGGGTTAGGGTTAGGTATGTATGTAAATTTGGGGTGTAAATATAATGAGCCAAGACTCTTACATAACAGTTTGGGGGTTTTGGAATCGGTTCATTTTACAGCTCTATTTTAGTTAAACTATTTTAGTATTTCTTTTGAGTTGAGAGACAACAGTGTTTGTGGTTCATGGTATGTCACTACCATGCACTGTAACTCTCGTTATTCAGGTACATCATGGTAAATACAGTTTTCCATTCTAGGACACCTTAAACTAAAAGGTGTTTGAAGAAGCGTATAGAAAATATTAATGTTTTGAACCCATCTACACTTTTTGCAATGTCACAGAAACCAATGCGTTTATATTTTACTGCCTATTCAGACAGCCTCACCCATACATACTGAAGTTGACTGTTTCACCCTAGACTGCTTTTTCAGTCAATAATGGGTAGCCTCTTAAAAACATAGTAAAAAACAGCCTGTTTGATTATGTTAATCAGACCTGAAAAATATGTCTAACAAAAATCACTGTAGATCTCTTTTAAATAGAGATCACTATTAAAATGTTTGAACCTATTAGAGTACAGAATATCTCTGACTGTTCATCACCAGAAGAAAGAAGAGCACTAAGAGAACGAGAAAGAGGAGAGAGACTGAACTACAGCATCTACTCGTTAGTTCAGTGACGCAGCAGCACTTTCCCCCCCCCCAGTAATAATAACACATGAACCAGCAGAGCAAACCTGGACACGTGCACAAACACAATCAACACAAACACCTCAGCAAAGCCACTGCTCTGAAGAACACACAGTCTACCTGCTCTGAGCCACGGCGTCGGGATGCTGGTGCTGTGAGGGGAGAGAGACAGGCGCAAGAGAGCTTCAGCAGCAGCCTTCAGCACCTCGCCACACACACACAATTTACAACACGCAACAAGGGAGTCTGCAGCCGCAAGGCGCTTGAGGAGGAGGACATGGAGTGGGCTGGAGCGAACTCAGGCTGTCCTTAGAGAAGAAGAATCCAAACACTTCTGCAGCTCAGTGTTAGTTGAACAGCCGAAACAGTAAACAGTAAACAGCAGTATGTGGACTGACCACGAGCTGCTTCCACAGGCATCAGTTCAACAGAATTTAAACAGCTGAGTTTTACAACAGACTGGACTCCATGGCATCTTTACTGAAATCCTGCTGCTCCAGGAGAAGAAACCAAAAAGCACACAGGGTGAAACACTGAGAGGATCCGAAACCTCTTTTGATCTCCAGGAGTGAAAGCAGAGGTATAACACAATGACCCACACACTATTAAAACTACAGAGACTAAATTGGTGATTTTTAAGGTTTACACATACTTAATGGTACCAAAGATGGTTCTTCTCTGGCATTGCTCAAAGAACATGAGTGTATCATGAGAATAACCCATTCATGACCAACAGCTAGATAAGGGAAACCGCAGGCCAAAAATGGTAAAAAAAAAAAAAAAAAGAAAAAAAAAAGTTTTGGTTGTTCTGGTAAAATCAGCCCCATTTGACCCAGAATATCTGATTTCAGCCACACTGTTTTACTGATTTTACACATTCAAGCTCAAAAAAGCTCAGAGAACTCACAAACCAGAGGAAATGCTACATTTCCCATATCAACACCCAGTAAAACCTTCATCAAGCGAACCAGCCCTGCTTCAACCCACTATATCTGGAGTCCTCCAAATCCTTTCATGCAGGGCTGGTGTCGCCCTGTGAGCACGCCCTGTAAACCTGCCACTTAACAGAGGAGTGTAAACCAGTGTGTTTGAGCAGCGGTCCTGTGCTGGACACTGACCCTCCAGGGCCGGATGTGAAGAACCCTACACTGTAAAATGGAGTAGAGCAGATGGTCAGTTTAAGGTTTAAGCAGACTGACACACACACACACACACACACACACACACACACACACACACACACACACACACACGTCCTGGTCTCGTCAGTCTCAGCGCTGCTCCTCCACGCACTCCTGGCTATCGCGCGCTCCTATTGTATAAACGCCACACGCAGCTGATTGGCCGCCCGGCGTCGTTCTGTAAACACATAGCGCACGTGGCCGCGGCGTAGTTTCGTCACTCTCAGCTCGGCTGTGATTGGACACGGAGATCTGACCAATGGACGCGCGCGAGCTGGTAATTTATAAATACTCTCTCTCTCTCTCTCTCTCTCTCTCTCACTCACTCAGCGGCGTGTGTAATGTTTCAAACAGCGGAGAAAATGGAGCAGCAATCGCTGAAATAAAGCGAATCACACTTATCTGTGTGAACGTGTATCAGGCACGTGCAGAGGGAGTGAATGATGCAGACGAGAGTATTCGTCCACACACACACACTCCGTTTCCGCCCTGTGGTAGGCTATGGTGTACACTAGGGGTCGCCTCTCTCTCTCTCTGCCTGAATGAATAGCCCTGGCCCGGAAGTGTGTGGGGGCTTGAAACAGAGAAGTAAGGTGTTATTTTCAGCATAGTTGTTTTTCCCTAATCTCCATGTGGTAATTACACTGGCCATCTATAACAGAGTGGGCTAAATCAGGGGTGGGCCTTTCGACCTCTGAATGTCTGAATGAAGAGGTTTCTACATTAAAATGTGATAAGGGATTGCTGATTGAAGGTTGTTCTGATGAAGAAACTTTTATCTAGTTACTTCTGAAGCCCTGTTGCATGTGCACATCTATTGTTGCACATATAAGCATCTGCTGCTATCAGTCTTTTTTTACTCAGCATTAGACTGACCATTCCTGAAGATCCCTCCTACCTGTGGTGTTGATAATGGTATTGAAAACCGTTATGTTCAAAAGTGTTTTATTGAAGTTGGAAATTCCTGGATTGTGACCACATTAGTGTAGAGCATGCAGGGCATGTGGAGTTCTGCCGGATCATGTTACAGCCCCCTCTGGTCCAAATTCAAGTTGGGCATTATTATATAACAAATCAGTAAGTGAGCACAGGTATGCATATCAATACTATCAGGTAGAAGGCAGAGGTGGCTTAGTGATTAGAGCACTGGGTTTGTGTTCAGAGGGTTGTGGGTTCAGTAAGTTGGTGTCCACTAAGCTGCCACTGCGGGGTTCTTGAACAAGGCCCATAACCCTCCATAGCATGGCTGATCATTTACCCTAACTCCAGTTTTCTAAGCTGGTATATGATAAGGACCAAGTATAAATAACAATAAATGCACATTACAGTACATTATTAGTATGTCTGAATAATATACACATTAATACCATATTTTAAAAGCACCTATTTGACCATTATTATTTATGTGTTTTAGTGGCAGGTCTTCTATTTGTTTCATGATGTAACTGTCTTAATTATTTAAAATTATTGGTATTTCTTTATAAGTTTTTAAAAATAAGGCATGGTTAACATGCTGATCTGAATAATTAATAACGAGATTCTACCTGGTATACCACATGATAACCATTTCTCACTTGATTTTCAATCACCCTTCAAAAATATGATTTATTTTGCAACACAAAACAACTTAGATTAAATAGGTTGTTTCCATTGGGTGCCATCAATTAAACATTAAGATCATTACAAATTACTGTCTTGCAAATACCTAAATGCACACAATTTAGCAGTTGTATTGGTATAGCTTGGCAGATTTTCTGGGGAATTGAACCCCAGTTGGACATGTGGAGGGCAGCAATGTCATATCCAGTCCTGCAGATAATGTCTGAGATCATAAACTGAAGCTTTTTATTTATTTATTTTTTTTTAATCTTAACTAAATTTCTACCTTCATTGTGTTCTGGATGAGGTCAGTCCTTAATTTAACAATGAATCAACACAATTATCTGTATGATACAGCTGGGAGTAGAACAGTGAGCCTTTTTCATTTTCTCCACTCATACAGCATCCGCACAAACAGTGTTAAAATAGTCCCTAATGATCAATCTTCATAATGATCTGACTCATCTGTAAGCATGTTCAATGGAACAATTCAAATGGTCTCATTTCATTGCCTGCAGCAGAACTTTTACACTATTGTAACTCTAATGCCTGCTGAGTCACTTGCTTTCTCTCAGTGAGAAGAGACACGGTCAAAGCTATTGGCCACATGGTTAAGCTGAGAGAGAGAGAGAGAGAGAGAGAGAGGGAGAGAGAGAGAAAGAAAGAGAGAGAGAGGGAGAGAGAGAAAAACAACCAAAGAATGGCTAGTATGGTTTGTCTCAATATAGTTACGGTCTGAATATGTCTACTTTGCCCTTATTCACTGACCTCTACTCAGCTCTCTATAGGCCCTATAATAACTGCACTAGTCAGGAGCACAAACCCAAACTGGAATGGGGTCAGTGGTAAGAAGATAACTTGGCAACATGTCTCAACTCACCGCTCAACTCTGAAACAGCCACATGACAGCTGCAGAAGTAGGGCGGATCAGCGGCCATATGGAAGAACTGTGCACAGATGCGTATTTAGATATCATTTTGTAGATATCAGAGCTATTAATTAAGCTTCTGGATTGACCTGTTCATAAAGCTGTGAGCCGGGCTATAAGACAACACCAACGCAACTTGGAATATTCCAACCATGTTGGAACACACACACACACACAAAATTCATTTATACACACCGATTCAGTCAGGCAGAATAAAATCAGCATAGTCAACTTTGGTACATCAAGATAAAGAGTGTTTTCAATAAACATCAACATCATTTAAGTTTTAAAGTAAAATATCAGCCTTGCCTAATTTTAATGGGTGCAGCCTCTTAATATCAGCTATGAAAAAAATAGATTCCATCACATTAAAACCTTTGACAGGTGAAGTGCATAACATTGAGTATCTGGTTACAATTTCACCTACAACTGCATCAAGGGGTGGAATATGCATTTCAGGCAGCAAGTGAAAAGCTAGTGACAAGGCCCAAACTGTGATGGTTAGACGACCAGGTCAGAGCGTCTCCAAAACATCAAACAGGTCTGGTATGTTTTTCCTGGTATACAGTGGTCAGTATCTACCAAAATGGTCCAAGTAAGAACAACCTGTGAGGGTCAGGGTCATGAATGCCCAAGGTTTACTGATGCAATCCATGGAGGCCCTGTCTTGCATGAGGGCTTAAAGGATCTGCTGCTAACGTCTCGGTGCCAGATACCACAGAGCACCTTCATGGTCCATGGCAGTACAAGGTGGACTTAACCAATGTTAAGCAGGTGGTTTTAATGTTATGGCTGTTGGTTTAAATGATAGCGGATTACCAACATCAATACTCTTAGGCTGTGGAAAATCTTCAGGCTCTTAGAGAGTACAAGATGTAGTGAATGAGTTGTGTAGGGTGTAATGATAACTGCAATATATATATATATATATATATACCCGAAACACTACTACGACGTCTACTCCATGTGTACTTATCCTGTAGGTCTGAACAGCACAATGATGATTTCAATGATGAATCATACTGGTACTGATTAGAAAATATTGGCTGGGATTGGATTTGATCTAAATTTAGTTACGTATTTATTGCACTACAAAAAGGATGTAGGTGTGGGGCAAGACAGAATAGTATATAAATAGCATTTAAATAGTAATATTTAAATTATTGCATCATAAGTTGACTATTTTATTATTTTTTTATTTTTACAATTTAATGTAATAAAGTTGGTTTATTTTATGACTTTAAAAATAACTAGTTTTCAAATAACAGAGATAAAAAAATGTGTATTTACTATTGCCTAGCAGAATGCTAAGCTATAATGCTAAAATACTTGCATGTGATTTGTTTGACTACATTTGTGACCCTGTTATAAACACTATGCTTCTCAGCCATGCTAATCCAGGTGAATGCAACCCCAATTTGTACATTTCAGAAATGTTTCTGCATTGTCAGCTGCAGATATGGTCATAAAAAATAAGGGATATCAGTGCATCCCTATCAAATTATTAGTCTTTACTACACATAGTTTAGGTCTGGGTACATAATATGGACCAGCTCACTTTGCCTCACTCTTCTTTAGTCTTTATCCACACCTTTAGGCCTCAAATAAGGTTTAAAACAAATTTAAACTGACCATATTTCTATGTCCCTCTCTTTGTTATATCTATAGGCTACAGCTGCATTAATGCTGACCTATTTTATGTGTGTAATAATATAAAATAGACATTTTTTAAGCACTTGAGATGTCTATTTGCTTTTCTTCAGGAGGCAAAAGTCTCTTCTGCTCCCATTTCATTATAATAAACCTGAAACAGCCTACAGACTACATTTAATAAAAGTAATATTTTATTGGCAATAATAACAATAATACTAACCACACCCCCCTACATAATTTTTGGTGTAGCTATTGGACAAAAATAAATAGCTCAATCTTAGTCCTTAGTCCCGGTCAATAAAGCAGAGAATGGATCAACTATGCACCTGTAAATATAAGGAAGTGAAGTGACACCCTTAATAAGAGGGGACCCTGGTCATGCACAGGCCTTTGGATACCACAAAGGTCTCAAACATATGAGATGAAATGACTGAGATTTCATATATTTATTATATACATTTCTTTATTAAATACATAATGGTCCACACTTACTGATTCTGATACCTGTCTAATAAAGGAGAATTCAGTAGCACATTACATGCCTGCTCCTGATCATAAGGTAGAAGCCATTGGAGGCCAGACATGAACACCAGTTTTTTCTTTATGCCACTAAAGACTAAAGACTCATTCTCATGCTTTTCTGTGTTCGTTTAAAATAGGGGGCTTTTTCAGGCTGCATACTTGTGGCTTTTTTTTTATCACATCTGGGAAAATCAGTCCACATACACTCAGGTAAAGCCCAGGAATAAATTTAATATGTTTCTTGCGGTCTCATATACATTATATCCAAACACAGGCACTGTAAGCAGTCCAGTGTATAAACACTGCAATTACACGGATCATCAAATACATGCACATGAACCTGTTCAAACAGGACTATTCTCAAAACACTTGGGCAAGTATGGCCTGAGCTATAGATTCTGAAACTTCACATCCAAGCATTAACACATCCGATATCTGAGCTCAGCAAGTTTTAATCAATCAACAAATGATTCCTTCAGAAACAGATCTGTAGCAGTTATGCACTGTTATTTCTCCCCTGTCTTCAATGTGCATTGGGCAGTGGTCTCTTAGGGCCATGTTGTGCAACAGGCCACTCCTGCAGCCAGAAAAGCCACTGCAACCTGACATCAGTGCTCCAGCACAAGATATATATATATATATATATATATATAAATATATATATATATAAAACATAGATTAAAATATAGATATATTTCAGATGATACGGATTAATATGACCATTAAGTATATTTTAACCCATCATAAAATAGGTAAAATAAATTTGTAATCTGCATTCAGAACAAAACGATATTCATTAATATGATAAGCACAGAAACACATTAGCTGCCAAATAGTCGTTTCTGCGCCCCAGCCACACAGACATAGGACCCTGGGACGCTGCCCAAAACCGAAAGTGCGCTGCATCATCATGTTCCTACTAGAATAAATCTAGACATTTAGCGAAATAGTCTCAATAAATGTAGCTAAACTCAATCTACTACAACCCCTACCGTATGTTTTCTCCGGCGTAAACACGGCGTTACCCTAAAACGGTAAACGTCACATCACAAAGAGCACACAGACACCCAGCCTAATAAAAGCCTGCTCAGCCTTACCTGCTTCTCCGTCCTTAAAAGCTCGCAGAAAATATTCGCTATTATCGTCAATATGTCGTAAACAGCTCAATATTCGGTTTCCAGCATCTACCCCGAGCGTGGTCTCTGCTTTGTCGTGCTCCCTCAGCCTCGCCGCTGAGTAGTTATTATGCTCCCTAGCCCCCATACCATCGCACACGCACGACTACACGTGCTTCTGCATCTGTCTGCGGGCTGCCCGCATACTCAACTGCCATTGGCTGCCCGCGCACTCGACTCCAGCCTATTCACGCCTAGGCCTCCGCTCATTGGCTGGTGGGGGAGCAGTTTGGCGCACGCATCCTCAGCAGTCACGTTGCAGCGTGGCCGCTCCATAGAACACATAATACGCGCCGTGTTTGCGTTTGACTGATGGCCGAAGTAACCCCAGTATAAGAGGCACAGCTAGCTAGTAGGTTCAATTCAGATGCCGTAGGTGGTTTCTTTTGAGGAAATCGCCAGAATAGTGCATCAGAATTTCCATCCCGCAGGTCAAGTGCCATTAGATTCGTTTGAATGGCAAATCCTATATCCTCCTGAGATCCAGGCATGGCATTTGGGTGCCTCTATTTTCCAAAACAGTTGGAAAATTAATCTTTACCTGACCCTTTTCTAACATGTATAACAATATTATTCTATTATATATATATATATATATATATATATATATATATATATATATATATATATAAGCACACGTTAACTGTTTTGCCTGGATGATTCCTTCATCATCTAATAGTCTAACAGACTAATAATGTGCCCCAAGGCTATGGTTATTTTATCAACCTAGATTTACACAATATCAATAAAGCACTAATACTGAAGTATCTAGCTAGAAACTGCTTGCATTCAACACAATGCAACAAGCAGCATACATGCTCTGCACAAGGCTGCAAAAGACTTCAATTAATGAGGTGTGGCAATAAAGTGGGACAATTAAATGCCTACAGCTACACATGCAAATATGCATCAGTTTTTATGACATCAAATAGAAAATACTTAGTTAATTAATGCAGGCTGTTTTCAGCTTAGTTTCAATATAGGCATAATCTGGAGAAATAGGATTTTCTGAACAGCCAGTGTTTACTTAAAAAGATATGGGGCATTTAAAAGCATGCTTTTTTTTTAGAACTGCTGTAATTTGATGGTGTCTTGACTTTTAAACAACAGAGACTGAACTAAACCCCTCACCCCCACCACGGCCCATAGCATTAAAAAACTGCCTGCATCCTATTGATCCTATATATCTTATTTATACATTCCACACTTTTCTACCTCACTGCTGTGTTTCATATTTCATATTACATGTATGATGTCTGCATATAACGTCACAGCATGTTACATTTCTATGCACCTTTTTACCAATACCTACCCGTTAAATATCTATGCACCTTACACTCATTAACTCTACTCAGAATTGAGTCGTATGTATTGTACTTTTGCACATTGCACTTTCAGCAGTCTGTCCTGTACTGTATTGTTGTTTGTCCTCGTTTTGTTCCATGTGGCACACCTGTACTTGTGCAGGGCTGAAATGACAATAAAAGCCACTTGACTTGACTTGACGTAGTTTTGAATATAAATGAAAGTATACAGTGTTTTATACATGTGATTCTCAAAAGTGCTCAGTGTACAATGCATGCTGTATCTGCTTAAGATATCTGACCAAACTTACTCCTGCCTGTCTCTTATGGGTGGCTTGAGTTAGGTGCTGTTTTTACATTTAAAAGAAATGATCAATGACACATTATTGTATTTACATGAATCTACTCCCTTTTACTCTTTTTTTAACCTAAAAAAAAAATAAAAAAAATAAATAAATAATAATATATATATATATATATATATATATATATATATATAAAATTACATAAAGTTTATTAAAATGACAGTCGTAACAATGCAGAATAGGGGTTTTTGTAGGCCACCATGTCCTTTATTATACATTAAAAAAAAGTTAAGCCACGCCCACACTTTTATCACATGAATTGATCACATACAGGATTGTCTGAAACTGGTAGAAGGCAGTGCAGTGATGAAGGCCTCTGTAACCGAATCCTGAAGGAAACTAGCTATATATCCTGATGTGGTCAAGGTGTCACCAGCTCACATTTAACTGTGTTAGAGTTAGCAACTAGCATTCTGTCACCCAACACAAGACGACTAAGTAAGTTTAAGGCGGCTAGGACACCGCACTTCAACTCAGACATGACTGTGCATCTTCCTGCCCCAGAATACTGTCCTGGAAGGCAGCCTTAGGTACATTTCTGACACACCCTTATATATATTTCACACACACAACAAGGCTTGAGCAACACTGTGATTGCGACAAAAACAGCAAAGCGGAACTTCCTCGTTTTACCTGATACCAGTTCTCACCTGAGTTCACCCCACGTGTATGAAATAGTTTCATAATATGTTTACGAGCTATATTGCCTTTGCCTTTATTGCCTTTTTCTCGCAGAGGAAACTGTAGGAATATATGATTATATATATAGGAATTCCTGTAGGAATATATGATTTTACCAAGGGTGTCAATTACACCCGGATTGACCCTTTCAGAAGACCCGCGGTTGAGCTCGATGGCGCAGTTTGGTGAACTCAGTGCTAGTCGAGTCTTTACGGTAGCCCAACAGTGTGTGCATGCACGGATCCTCGTGCCTCGGGAAAGGGCGGCCCGTGGCGTCACCAAGCCTTCCAACGCCCACAAAGTCACGCGGATTGCGGAATGGTTAGGCTCGCATGCGCACTACTGAGCCCTGGGCCCATCAGAAGAACCGGACGACGCCTGAAAGTGTGCATTTCATTCACGGCTCCTAGAACCCTAATAGTACAGAGGCTCAAACACAAGGAAGTGAATTGCTCATTATTTTGCATTTCCAAAATGCATTTCTGCCCCGTAAAAGTTAGAACACCGCCATCTGCTGGTGTGAGAGTGGAACCTTTTGTATTCCTGCAGTGTCAGGACACCCAGTTCACTTAATATACGTGTCAGTGCGTTTTGGGTCAATAAAGGCTGCGTTTATAACATACTGAAACCAACCTATTTGTGTGAGGATTTATTTCTTTTTAAACACAGCATATTCATTTATTAACTCATCTAATTTCTTCTTTTTTTATTATTTTTATTAATTAAACGTTTTAAAAAGATGGTCTCGCCTTTGCAGCCTCTAAGTGTTCTCTAAGGAACATTGCTGTGACATCCAATCAATATGCATTCTGGCATAAGAGCATTAGTGAGGTCAAGTACCAAACCTGAATGATACGTTCTGAATCACAAATGCCTTCAACACTGTTTGATTGATGAAGCGCCGTCACTCCAGTGAATGCAGTTCCACTGTCCTACAGCCCAAAGCCGGGGGACTTAGTACCCCTTTATTTGACACCTGACAGTGAGCATGGTGACCTTATGTGTGTGTGCAATTACGGTAACGTAATCTTCGTTACAAGTGATCTTCCTACAATTAGGTAAGTGGTCTCTTAGGGCCATGTTGTGATCTTCGTACAACTAGGTAAAACAAATGTTATAATTATTTATTGAATATTATATATCTTTGTCAAAAAAGCATGTGAAATGGCTTCAGTAACAGCTGTGATCCCCTCAAGCAGTTATATCTTCAAACAAACATTTCCAGTAACTGGTGATCAGTCCTGCACATCAGTTTAATGAGTTTGTCCATTTCTCCTTAAAAAACTTTTTTAATTCTGTGATGTTGGTGGGTGTCCCTGAAATATTTGGTATTTTAAGGTTCTTCCACAACATTTCCATTGGGCCTTTCCAAAATGTGGATTTTCTCCTGCCCTAACTACAGGGTTTCTTTGTGGACTTACTTGTATGCTTAGGGTCATTGTCTTGCTGCATGACCCACTTATGATCAAGCTTCAGTTCATGGACAGATCCCCTGACATTCTTCTCTAGATGATGCTGATATAATTCAGACTTTATAGGCCCTTTAATAATGGCAAGCCAGCCTGGACCTGAGGCAGGAAAGCAGCCCCAAACCATAATACTGTCCTCCAGTGGGGATGACATACCTATATTGGAATGGAGTGTTTGGTTTTTACCACCTAGATAGGGCTCATGTCCATCATTGTTCAGTGGACTCATTCATGAACATTGAAATTAAGGGCCTGTAGGTGCTTAGATGTTACCCTCTTTGCGGGACTCCTTGGTATCAGTGTTACTGAATTTACACAATTCTAAAGACCTGTGTGGTGAAGGCCAGACTTGGATTGTGAGGACCTAAATTTTTGGTTGATAAACTCACAACTAATAGCTATTCTTTTGAGTTTTAACACCTGACTTCAATTACCCCTTTGCATTCAAACTCATTGAATACATTACATTGAATACATTCAAGATATTCACATTTCTGACAAACATATTGAATGTTGGATCATTTTACTCAATAAATACAAACAGTTGTTAAAGGGTCCACATACTTGCTAGCGGCACTGCAATGCAAATTTAAAATCTTGTTCTCCCATATAAGATTATCTACCTCATTACTTTTAGGCAAGTCAGTAGACTAACATGAGTTGCTAGCATCACTGAACAGTATCTTTTCCATCACACATCTCATTTCATTCCAGTGTAATAGAGTGCCGTAAAGTGCCATGGCCTGTTACGGGTCTCTTCAGTGTGTTTAATTTCCATGGTTCGGCACGTCTCCTCTCTCCTTCATCCACAGCTGGGCCTCTCCTCAGCAGCTCTGCTGCCAGCTCTGATCTGCCAATGTGGATTAGACAGCGTGCCAGTAGGGGGCGTTTTGGTGTAGAGGAGGGCAGGGCTCGTCTCCAGGTGGACAGGATGTGGAAGGTCTGCAGAGAGAGGCTGTCAGGAGCTCGTAGCCGGGCCAGCTGGACAGTCGAACGGCGCAGACGAAGGCACATGACCAGTAATGCTGCATCCTCTTCAGACAGCTCACTACACAGCCAAGTTAACAGCTCATCACAGAGGGGCTCTGGAGGAGACAGAGGTTACGGGTCATGAGAGCAAAAGAAAGGAAAGGACGGAGAGTAGGTGGTGAAGGGGGTGAACGAGAAGCGCAAAGACTGGAAACAGAGAGACAGAGAGGATTTTGCATATTTGTATTTACCTGCCTGATCATGCCGCCAGACCTTTGCACTCATTGGTCGGGGGAGAGTTTTCATAGTCTAAAATGAGGACGAAACAAGCATTATCTTTACAAAACAACAAACAAACAAAACCAGACAAAATACAGTGTGGATCAGACAATACATCACAACAGTGTTGCATAGGTCTTCTGGATCAGACAAAACAAATAACTATAGTTCTAGATATGTTTTCTAGAGCAGACAAAACAAATGAATATAGTTCTAGATATGTCTTCTATATCAGATAGAAAGTCTTCTGGAACAGACAAAAAACTTAATAAAGTTTTAAATATGTCTTTTAGATCAGAAAACAAATGAACACAGTTTTAGATATGTATTCTAGATCAGAAAACAAATAAACATAGTTCTAGATATGTCTTCTATATCAGACAAAACAAATATCTATAGTTTTAGACATGTCTTCTGGGTCAGACAAAATAAACAAATATAGTGTTATTTATCTACTTTGAGAAATACACACAAAAAAAAAATAATGCATGTAATTGACTTAATTTAAATGTGTCAGCACACGTCAATGTGTCCACCACCTAAATATATTACAAATTCATATATTAATATATTTATATTTTATGTGGAAATTATGCACAAATACAGTGCATTATTTTTTTTACAGTGTCATCTTCCATAAGATGCTATCACTTATGATATGCACAGTTCCGCAGTTCTGATATGCAGTATGGCCCTAAGGAAGCTAGTGCCATTTCACCTTCGGGAGAGTGAGTGACAGCTTGCAGACAGGTTCCTCTAACTTGTAATCTTCAGATATGACCGCTCTGTCTCCTCTCCAGACTAGCTGATCTCTGGGAATACGGAAGAGAATGGCTGTGCCTTTGTAATGAGGCGAGCTGTAGTTTCCAAATGGGTCCTGTTCCTTCAGCTTCACATGGAGCCAGTTCCTTCTCTGACTGTGGAGTGTGACTGTGTGTATCGCTGTGCCCTGGTCACCTGCACAAACATAAACATTTAGATGCATACACAGAGTCAAACAATAGCCTACAAATATACTACATGTAAACATGCCAGTAATGCCACATTACTCTTAAAAGAGTAGGACAGCAATCAATCAGCCAAGATATGTTTGGTGAACAAAGCATGCACTGGGCTAATGTAGCTAGGAAATAAATCTAAAAGGGTATTTAGATGTAACAGAGCATAAGAAATAAAGTCCACAAGTGTACTGGAGACCACCTAACAAGTCAGTACACATGGTGCTACAAATCAGCATGTCTGATATTTAACCTCTTAAACAGCCTATGGCACGCCAGTGGGCCGAAAGTGTTATTACAAACTTCTAATATTAAAGAATAGTCCCACCAGTTTGTAAGTCCCTATAGTTACTGAGTAATACAGCTTAGTGTGTAATAAGCCTTGGAGTGTTAAGGTTTAAATACATTTCTCTTTAACAAACAGGAGAATAAGGGGAGTTGTAGCCTTATTACACTGGTGAATTACAACACTGCTTCCATCATGGATGATTTGTTACCTGTGCTGGTAATGTTCCCGCTGAATTTCAGCAGCAGCTGCTCTCCCTCCCTCATGGAGAACTCAGTGGAGGGCTCTGGAGGCCCGCAATACGCCTGGGCCCGAAGTTCAGTCAGTGCCCAGCTCAGCTCTCTACTGGGCAGGGCAGCCAGAACCGCACTGCTGGGATCCTGTCGTTTGGTATGGAGAACGATGGTCACAGCACAGGTCCTCACTAACTCCTCCAGATCTTGAGCAAAGGAAACCAAGTAGGATGGTCTTACAGGGGAGAGCAAACGAATGACCATCAATCTACACAGAGAGAGAAAGAAAGCATTAGTGCTGAATAAACATCTGTGGTGTTTATTTAGGTCCAGCCTGACACCAATACATTATATAAAGGTCAAGGCACACTGACCTAACAAATTCTTTAACTTAAAGTAACAGTCTGATGTTGGGAATCAGAACAACTGACAGGCCAAATGAATTCGTATATATAACAAATAACGTGTTAGAATAGTGCAAAGGGAGAGCGTTTAAGCAGCCTGCAGCCTCGTCCTTACAACCACAGTATACGTTAGCACTAGCTGCCTTAGTCGCCATTTTTCATGTCGCTCCAACAACAAAGCACTCGAACGTGGCGCGCTCAGAATTCTGACTTTACACATGGGAAGTAGGATCTTCCGACCAGCACGTGAATGCAGCATAATTCCCCGCCTCAATCCACGCAATAAATACCTACCTACCAAGCAATGCGTCTGATTAGTATTGCCCGTTTTAAACCCACAGTTTCTGTGTGTGGTGAACTTACGTGCAGTTTGGGACTTAAATAAAGCGTGGAATATCCAGCATTTATGGCTAATATGTTTAAGCAATAATTTACTTCTATAATTGTTACACTGCTGCTTTGTTGTGGCTCATGTTTGTCCTTATCTTGTAAGCGCTGGCGTCAGTGCTAGGTTATGTGTGTATGTGGCGGAGTAATACTTAAAGAACTTCGATCAGAGTACCATCATCATGCAATATCGGCACTCCTAGAATGTCTCTTAGATAATCACATTATGGGCTCAGAACTAAAAGTGGTGTAATATGGAGTAAACAATCAAATTCAGACATGGCACACCAGCTCAGTATTTTCTAGTCAACTCAGTCTAACATTAGATGTAAATGTATTGCTTTGCAAACACATTGAATATCAAGCATTTCTGAGAACACATGAAAGCAAATGTTCCGTAGGTACCGCTCGTAGTTCTCCGTAAGCTCGAAAGAAACCAGGCCATTCTGGAGGTTCCTCACACTGATTTTATCTAGGACATTCCACTGCTCATCTCTCCAGCCCAGTACAGCCAGCTGTTCTCTAGACAGCTCTCTGGACGACTTCAGTGAAGCCCTCAAAACTCTGATTGAGAAATTCGGTAATTAATAGAAATAGAAACATCAAAAGATAGTATCCACTCTTTCTTGTTCATTGTAAGAATGTAAAATGTTATATTTAAAGTAAAACCTATTCAATCCTCTTGATCTGAAAGAAATAAGGAGTTTATACCTGAGTTGATGGGGTGAGAAGGTGTCCTGCATAAGCGCTATGCTGTCGGGACGAGTGTGGCAGCTGTCTTCTCCTATTCTCCTTTTGTCTGGGTTAGGGGGGCAGGGTAGGGTTACGATCAAAGGTCGTCGAAAGGTTACGGTTGAAGGGTGATTCAGGTAGAGTAGAGGACTAGTGGTAAGGATGGAGTGGTAGGAATCATTCCTGCACTTCAGCGTACACAACTGCATGGCATCTACTGGCTGCACCTGATGAGTACGAAAGTTAAAGTTACAGCTGCAAGAGTACAATTTCCAGGCATATTAGTGAGGTAAGGGTTTTGCCATCCATGAAATGAGCTGCATCCCATCAAATGGGTTCAATATAAAGCTGGGTGATTAATTCACATTTTTGAGGTTATGGGATGGGGTTATACTTTTTTTCTGGCAGCCATTGAAGACTGGGTCTGATTTAATATGAACTAGAGGTGATGATAATGTCCATGTCATGCTAATATTGTAAGAAGCTGATTGACTTGGCCTCCGTAATGGCTGTCTGGAACCAACTCTTTCTCTACCCAAAATGCCCTGACCTACACTATATGGACAAAAGTATTGGGACACACCTCTTAATCACTGAATTCAGGCGTTTCATTCAATCCCATTGCCACATGTGTATAAAATCAAACACCTAGCCATGCAGTCTGCCTCTACAGATATTCGTGAGAGATGGGCCGTTCTAAAGAGCTCACAGAATTTCAGCGTGGTACTGCAAAAGTCAGAAAGTTATTTTCTAGATATTCAACAATCAGCGTGAAAGAGCTGGAAGAGTTTAGGAACCACAGCATCTCAGCCGCAACGTTACAGAGCAGGGTTGCAGGGTTGTCCCAGTACTTTTGTCCGTAATGTGTGTCTGAACTGATGGCTTGATCTTGTACCCGTAAAGGTGCTTAGGGCTCTCCTTTTCACTTCACATGCTAGCCACAAAAGGGTGATATCAGAACTCATGGTACATCTGTGTTGTATGGAGCTATTGGACAGTGATGAAGGATCCTCCCTTTACAGTTTACTTTCAGATTGACTATAATAGCCTCCTTTACAGCTGTCTCGAAAAAACTGCTGTCTCTGCCCACAATTTGTATTCTGTTGTTGTCAAAGGAGTGTGCAGGTAGAGTCTTAAACTTGATGAGTTTGCTCTCCTGGGACAGGTGATTATGGAGAAGTATTTGGTGTCCCAGATGTATAGGGTTGTGCATTAATCGCTGCATTGAGCTTCATTATGTTGCTCCTCTTCATTATGCTGCTTTGCTTGTGGTGCAGAGTCTTCTGGGTGTTTCTGCATTAATTTGATGTGATGCCAAATATCCTTTCTTGGGCTCTACTTCTCATCTACTCTACTCTACTTTGCTTATTTATTACTCTTTTTGACCGGATCAGTGGTAATAGGATTCTAATTACCTCTCGGTGATGGGAGGCACTTAGTAACAAGTCAGTAGGTAAAAAAAGTTTTCTAAAAGACTTCAGTATTAATACATTAATCCATGTACCTGAACCAATGGCTAGGTCTTGTACATGAGAAGGTGTTTAGGGCACTCCTTCACTTCCTCCCATGTTTAGGCTGATCACAATTGGAGATACTGATGAACTCATGGTAGTTAATAAGTCATATCCCTGTATTTGAAGTAGGTAGTGTCCAGCCATATGTTATTTAGAGAACATGTTCAGTCTGGGTTGATTATTTCGTTGTAGCCATTTACTATCTGTCAGCTGCTTCCCCCAGCAATTTCATACCAAATCTTACCATCAATCTTCAAAAACTTCAATGCAATTATTATATGTTTTATGATATCACAGGTGTTACAACGTTCAATGACTTTACTCTTTAAGAAAAATACCATTGCTTGGGCAACAACTGGTGTAGTGAAAGATCCAGGCAGGTAATCCAGGCATATTCTAGAGTCCATAAGAAGTTTGACAGAGAGGCCTCTTTTTATGATGGTGAAAGTCTCCCTCTGCAAACGGGACACAACTGCAAACACACCAAGGGTGTAAACCCGCACTACTGCAAATGAACCCTAGGAGAAAACAATACAGACCACACACTGAAAGCACGAAATCACCTCTACTCCT
Organism: Salminus brasiliensis; assembly: GCF_030463535.1. Taxonomy (NCBI): domain Eukaryota; kingdom Metazoa; phylum Chordata; class Actinopteri; order Characiformes; family Bryconidae; genus Salminus; species Salminus brasiliensis. Next base: position 16,560,515 of record NC_132886.1, read on the forward strand.
ACAAATCAGTGCAAATCTCGAATTAATATTTCATTTATTTATGTGGTGAGACTACAATTGTTCCCCACCAGTCATTTGAATATATATTTTATTGAATGTGCTCAATGTACAGCAGTGTCACTACAGACCCTGTGACCTTCATAGTTGCCTTCTGTTGCTGTAGGAGAGACGTAGCTGACCCTCTGTTCCTGGTCCACCACCTTCACTGTGACCTCACGGTAGTTCCCACGATAACAAGCCCGAAAAGGCATAGCTATGGATAGCGGGAAGGAACATTTTGTGCTGCTGGGGTTTTCAATCCTGAGCACACTGCTCACCAGCTCCTCTGATCCAGACACCATGAGGGAGCTGAGGCCATCCACTACCTTACAGGTGATGAGCTTTGCCACTTTCACTGGCCCGGTTATGTAGCAGACAGGTTTGGAGGAAGAACTGCCTGAGTCTGTTAAACTGTGACAAAGAATATATATATATATATATATATATATATATATATATATATATATATATATATATATATATATATATATAGAATAAGTTAGACAGATTCATCAACTGCTTGTTTTAGTTTACGAAATGTTTATATCATACATTAAAATCTATAGAATATTTTAAAATGGCCTCAAAGTCAGATCCTGTAGGAGGTGGTAGTAGGTAGGTAGGTAGTAGGTGTCCAGCTCAGTTTGGTGGTGTCCCACCAACAGAATCTGGTACTCGTTTATAGATCTGTTTATATATTATATGTATGTATATTATTGCATTTTCAGTAAACAACACAAAATGAAAACAAAACAAAATCACGTAATGACACAAACGCAAAGAGACATCAAAAGAAACATCAAAGAAACATACACATTAATTCATAAAATATATTCATAATATATTCATAAATAATACATAAAAGAAGTAAGAGAGTAAAGACTAGCTAGACCAATTTGGGATTCTGCTGTATTAAAGAGGAGGACAGCGTACAGTCTATATGGTGTAAGTAGGGGTCCCAGACTTTATGAAAGCTGCCTACTGAAGAGGTGAGCATACTTGAAATGCATTTATTGTGGATACACTCCATCATCAGATTATGCCATGATTTATAAGATGGAACAGTATCCTTGATCCAAAAGTGTAGAATGTTCTTTCTGGCAATAAAAGGCAGCAAGTTAAAGAGTCTCTCATGCTCAGAATTTACAATATGACAGTCAGGGAAGCCAAAAAGGAGACACATAGGGTCCTGCTCTATTGGCATGTGACAAATTGCACACAGTTCTTTGACAATACCAGACCAATAATAAACTTACTACATAACCAAAAGCAGTGAATATATGTGTCAAGCTCAGTAATACATTTACAACAGAACGGAGACACTTTAGCATCCCACTTGTTTTTCCTCTAGACCTGTTGTACACATACCTAATAGCAGTGGCTCAGTAGTCTGCAGAGAAACACAGTGTGGTTTAGACTAGAAAACCCTCTTCTGATTACCTTTGAAAAACTACAATTGCATAGGGGTGCATTTTAGGGGTGGGGTGTTTTGAAATATTCAATATTTAATAGCTAGCATTACTGCTATGCTACTTTATTATTGTCTATATCAGTGGTACACATATGTATTTCTTTAGGATTTTGGATCTTATGAAAAGATATTACGCTGAGAACAGGAGTGTATAAGAGAACACTTATGGATTAAAAAATGGATACAAATGATTGTGAGTTCCTGTCAAACTGTGTAGGCTGAGAGATGCCATGTTGTAATATAGCATATTACACTTCATAACAACATATACGCAACATATGTACATTGATGTTAGGCTGAAATTCCTCTTTTCAATTGATGGGTTGAACCTGATTTTGAGTAGAAAAAACACAGAACTGTGCTGGTTTCTGGCCCTCAAAAGGACTCCTGGGTTAAAACTAACTGCAATGAGTAAGTGCTATGGTTACTTCCCATTTTTTCATTTAAAATATTAAAAACAGCATCATATGCATACAAAATATCAACAGGGGTCTTACCTTACTGTGGCCAGGGTTTGTGTGCGGCCTACACAATCAGATTGTATTAGCGATCTCCCTCCTTCATCAGTCATCTCTGCAAACCCTCTTTCTTCATTGACTTCTGGTTCTTTCATTATCTCTCCATCATCAGCCTCCTGGTGACCTCTGTGGACATCTTTTCTTAGACTCTTCACCACTTCACACTGAATATCTTTCTCTTTCTGTGCATCTTCTCCTCTTGTAACTCTGCATTCTTTAGAAGGTTCACTTAATTCAAATTGTCCAGTCGTTCTGTTGCACATAGGGTATGTCTCTGCTTTAGTGTCTGGGGTGTTTTGAAGGTCACTCTCCTGCGATATGATAGGTATGTAATCTAGGAACGTTTCTTGAGGAACACACGGATCTTTAGAAGCTGTTTGTGGAAGGACCTGGTTGTCTAGCTTGGCGTCAGAGAGAATACTGATTGCTCTCTCCACTTTGCTTGTGACTGAATGCAGTATCGTCTCAATATTTTGCACATCTTCCAGCACACTTAGAAAGACATCGGTGATGTAGGCGTGCTCATGAAGATTAGACTCCCTGGAGACGCCTGAAGAGAGACGACACAAGGTCTTTGATTGAGTGCAAATTAGCAAAACACAAGTACATGTGAAGTGCTGAGAACTGAAACCCTCGCTTGAACACAACTTACCGATTTGCGTTGCTGCTTGAGTGTCTCTTTTGGCAGAATTTGATTTCCCCTCTTGCTCCGTGAGTGTGTGTGCTGTCACGCTCAGTTCCTCTCTCAAGAATCCTACTCTGTGTGTGTGCAGCAGACTCCACTCCTTAAAAAGCTGAAAAAGCTTCTTAAGAAGCCTTGTTGAATCTTCGCTCGCAAGCTCTGGCCTGGGTCCCTCTGCACTCATGGTTCTCCCTGAGTGTAACAGTCCCTGCAGTCTCTGGGTTGTATCTTGCAGCAGATTCAGAAGTTTATCCTCAGGACATGAGCCAAAGTGAAAATCTCCCCCCACCATTCTGCATCAGACAGTTTATTTCTGCAGAAGTCTGCTATCAGAAGGCCTTTGACCACAAGCTGCAGTTGGCGGTTAATGCGAATCAGCAGCGAGTGTCTGTGGTTCTGATCTTTCTCTCTGTCTAAGGTGCAGTTTGTAGGGTAGCCTTTGCCTTTGTCCAGTCCTGGCAGTATTTACAAATCTGGCACCATAAAGACAAGTGGCCATGGCAATAGAGGGTGTGCCTGATAACAACCAGGGGCCCTTAGCAACTGAGGACCCTAAAGAAGAGTAATGTGCCTGTTTATGAATAGCCTCTTCTCTGCAGGGCTGGACAATAAGGTGCTTTTTGGCCCTCTCCAGACATTCCACTTTTTACTGTCTGCTATTATTCTTTCTATTCAAATATATATATATATATCTCCCTCTCATACCCATGCATGCAATATCTAAAAGTATTAATCGCACAATAATTACATGCAAATATTCACACAAACATTTCCTGAATAGTACATTCTTCCCCCAATACCCACTTATAGTGCCTGTATAGGTTTACAGGATGTACCAAAAACAGCTGTAGACCAGTTTATTGTTACATGACTATTACTCAAACTTTCTTTATGCCTTTCTGTTTTTTGTTACTTGCCAATTACGACTGATATATATGTAAATGAGGTTCAGGTACACCTCATAAAAAATTGCTGGTGCTTTGTTTATTTGTTTTTATTTAAAAATATAAAACAAAAAACACACACTCTTTAAAAAAGGTCTTTAGTAAAGAAAAGAGAACCATGACCATTCAACAAACCTTTTGAATGCTTAAATGGCTCTTCACCTGGTAATGGTTCTTCAGATTGGTGGAAACTTTTTGTATCTGATTCTATATAGAACCTTTTAAAAACTGTTCTATATGGCACAAAAAAGCATTCCATTATTGTTATGAATAAAAAATACCTAGTATTTCTAGTATTTTGCTTAGAGTGCATGACATGGACCTGTTAAAAACATGAACTGCATGTTATGCATATAGTATAGTAACTGTCAGAAGAAAACCACATAGTCTGAGAGAGATATTACACAGTCATAATCACACAGTCATCGGCCAAGACAGGGGTCTGCGGTTTTGCACTGGAGCATGTGCAGACTTGGGGTGACACATTTTAGAGAACAAACATGCCTTGGTTGATCAGGGAAAATAACTGTGGAAATGGGACTTTTTTGCAACCATTATTTAACTTGCTGCTACTTCCCTTTAGGTCAGGGGCGAGGAACTGAGGGCCAGCGTCTAGCACAGTATGCTGATTCCTTTGTTCTAAAACCTGGCAAATAGCAGGTGAGTTAAATCAGGTGTGCTAGAGCTGAAAACAATGGAGGTTCTAGACGATTTGAAAGGGGGTGGGGGACAAGGCTGGGGCCAGTGACTATGCTAGAAGGGACAATTACTTTTACTTGTGCATTGTGGACAATGAGAAAATCAAAAACTTATGTTCAAATGTAATTAAACAATAGATTTCTACAGTTTTCAGTTACATTGTACTATATTATTTTCTGTATTTAATATATTATCACAACAGCGCAATATGGGAAACACTATCCTTCACCTAAACAGGTCCAACTGAAAAATGTGTGTTTGCAAAGGTGAGGTGACTCACGCCTCATTTAGGGGGGCCATGGTGAGGCCAGTGCATGCTCCCCCCTCCCAGAACTGCCCTTGGCTGGGAAAGAACAAACTGTGCAGGAATCTGGCCCTTCAGGACCAGAGCTCCCCACCACTGCTTTACCTTTGTATCTTCGTAGGCCACAGACATCTCCTCTCAGCCCATCTCCTCTCTCTCTCTCTCCTGGATTTTTTGTCTGTATGTTTGCACTTTTCTAAAGCCCTGAACACAATCAGAGTTAATCTCTCTGGGAAGTTTTAAGGAGTGTTTGAAAGACGAAAAGGAAGTCATTGTACTGAGGTTGCAGCATGTATGCGTCATTGGAATACTAAGTCAAGAAATGAGGGTCAAGAATGTAAAGTGAGTGATAAGAGAACTTCAGCAGATAATGAGCATGCCTGTACATGCTCGTGGAAAACACACACACACACATGCACACACACACACACACACACACACACACACACACACACATAGTAATGCATATGGATGTGTTGCTGGATGCTGTTGTGTATTTATTGTCTCTGTTTTTTTCCCTAAAACAAATCTAAATATAGTAGCACTTTGCATTTTAAACACTCTCTAATATTCCTAAGGGATAAAACTTACAACTTTATCAGAAGCCTCTCTTCTAACAGTACGGATGTGTCTAACAGTACTGCTCCTTTAGGATAGAAAGGGTGGAACCACCTATTGAAAGAAACAGGAGCATTCACTTCTGCACACAGGTGGATTGGATGTCGAATATCTTTTCTTTGCAAACTCATTCAACTTCTAGTACACTGTTGTGTTTTTGTGTGTATGGTCCTTTTATTAGGGGTTGGTCAAAGATGTAAGGTCATTCGGTGTTTGGAATGTGTGCAAATTCAGGAATTTAGACAGAGAAACTTTTTTAGGGCACTGCACACAAAATCACTGCCTTTACTAAAGAACCTTTAAAGGCTGATAAAGCTGAAGGGTGCAGCGTTGTTGAGTTGTTGAGTCTAACAGAGATCAATGCTAACCTAATAAAAGAAAAGATTTCAAATGAACACACACACACACACACACACACACACACACACACACACACACACACTTTTCATAGCTCTAAGCTCTATTTACAAAAAAAAAAATACAGGTTAAACAGGTCTGTATCATCAAACGTGGATATGATGTAAAGAAACTTCATGTCCCATAATACATCGCGCCGGAATGTTCAGAGAAAGAGAAAGTCTTAGTTTTTAACAGCAAATTATTATGAATATTTTTAGGCTACTTAACTAGGTTTATATAAATGTTTTAGCTATTTTGTAAATAGCTTTAGTCAATAATATTATTCATAGCTATGTAGTTTAGGAAGTATCGTCTGTTGCCTTGGACCAACTCGTCTTTTGAACCCAAGTCACGGTCGGTTCAACACGTTATAATCAATCAACACATCTCTGTAAACTTCATCATTTTCGCTTACGTTAGAGAAGAAAATTGCCATGATTTCAGTGTAAAATCTTTATTATGTCGCTGAGAGTTATCGAAGAGAAAGACTCCAGCCCGCAGCCCTTTATAACCGCTGGCGATGTCCTGGCGCCATCGCGTGGTCACGTGGCGGCACTGCAGCGTGTGAGGACCTTCAGCGGGTCTGAATGAGGAGTGAAGCTGTGAGCAGCTCTCAGGCGTTTCACTGTGTGTCCTTGTGAGACCCCTTCTTTTTTTTTCAGACACTTCTACACCGATGTTGATTCATGCCAGCATACTTTCATGCTCATTTGCGGTGTTGGTGTGGCTGGCCTGGCCTGGCCTGGCTTGGCTTGGCTTGACTTGGCTTGGCTGTTGGCTGTTGGCCAAGTACACAGTGCAGAAAAAGCGTAGCCTGGAGGGCCAGCAAGCTTCAACACGTCCTGCAGAAAGCGAGAAATCGAGGAAGAGATTCCTGTTAAAGACGATTAAGGGATATGGCCCCTATTTTAAACTCTTAAAATAACCCCAGTTATTTCGGTGCAGTTTAACAGGGAGGGTAGTGCGAGTTGCTAGCTGTGGTCAGGCTCAGGTGAGCTTCAGGGGCGGTGGTGGTGGCGGCGGTGGCGATGGTAGTGGTGACATGCTGGATTTAGCTAAGAGGCGTGGACCAAACAGGACGGACGGCCACAGCTCACTCACTGAAGGCGGAAAGACGTGCGCAGTCTGCTCTCTCGCCACACTACGGTGAGGGGACATTAGCCTGGGCGACTGAAACCATAAAAAAAGTGGAAACGAGTGGTTAGGAAGCTCTCCAGCTCTCCAGCTCTCCAGCTCTGCAGCTCTGCAGCAGCACGACTGCCTCTTACGGGAAATGGCCTTCGACTGAGGTGAGTATCAGCTCGCGAGGCAGCTCGCGCTCAGCTGGGGCAAAAGTTAGCGAGCTAGATTGTTGGTGTTTGTGTGAGTAAGTAGCAGCAGCTCAGCTGGAGAAAAGTGCTAAAAGTTGGGCACGTATGTATGAATATGTATATGTGTGTGTAGCTCCCTTTTAGCCCAGCATATAAACAGTGCATCCGGACAGAGCCGCTTAATGCAGCAGCAGCAGCAGCAGCAGCAGCAGGTGGGCTGTCTGCCTGCCTGCCTTACGATTGACCTGGTGGGCAGTCGAGGCAGCACGGTTGATAGCTGAAGTGTGTGGCCAGTGGTTGGACTTTGCTCTCGGAGAGGCTGCTGTGAGGTATGTGGCCAGTCCTACAGTGGACTCCAGTGGAGCTGATGCTTGCTGAACACATGCCTTTGCATATACAGATACAGATGTTTGCACATTTGGCCTAATGTAGTCTCCTGTAGTGTTGTGTGGCTGTGTGTTGTGGCATGGTCCTGGAGGAAGGTCATTTCTGGGCTTGTGTGCTTGTACCCAGATCAACCTGCCTGACCTGAGAATCCACATATTGATTCATTCATGATCATGACAGAGAAGTAAAAGCTGTGAGCCCTGAGCCTTGAGTATTGCTATGTGCTGATGTAGGTGGCTTGTGCAGATTACAGGGCTTCTGCGACACCAATGTAATGTTGGGGTAAAAGAGGGGCTGCTCTGTAGTTGTTATATTAAACAGTTGTGCTTGGTGCGGCCCCTCGTTTTCGTCACGCTTGTCGCAAGACTGACATTTATTGGAGTCCCTTTAGGCTCATGGTGTCAGAAATGACCGTGATTATCAGGATCTTTCACAGTGCTTGAAACACTGATAGAAATGGGGAAATTCCAGTAGTACTGTAGCGCACCACTGTCTGGACACACATGTTTACTAATTGATGTAAAATCATGCGATCAGGTCCTTTCATAGATTGTACTTTATGTCCATGTGAGTCTTGATGTTCTCAGGTCCAACATTGGCCAATGATGTTGATTTGTATCACACACAGCCCTCACATCATGGGCTGGATTGAGACATGGAACATGCTAGACCATTTCTAGTACTTCCTGTTGGCCAGATTGACAATAGAAGGGTTATGTTTGCTGTTTAATTCAGTTTAAACAATTTATTTCTGCATTAAGAGTCAGCTGATCAATACGAGGCAGCGGAAACACAGATTTGCTCAAATCTTGATTATATTATTATAACTAGGCTTGGTTGTGAAACGTATTGTTTATGTGCTCTGCAGCGCCTCTGTTTCAGCGATAGATTTCTGTAGTAATAGTCTTGTAGCTCCACTTGAAACTGAAGAAACTACCTTCAGACGCCAAACACATCTTGACTTGCTGTTTGAGGTAAGCGGAAAAACGGACACTTCATATTTGAGTCAGTCCTTGGCTTGAACCGGTGGGCTTCGTCCTTGTGGTAGACTGACAGCTCTGACCGAATGCAAGGATAAGGATAAAACTATCTACTCCCGTTTAAAGTCAGGATGTTGTTGGACTGTATTGGAAAACGTAGGGAATAGTTGAGTTGACGAGACTTGTTGAAGTACAGTGTTTTGCAAGGACGTTCCCTGCCTCTCACTGAGCGGGCACCACTCCAGTACGTGTTGGGGCTTGCTGAAGGATGCGAGCAGAGGAGGGGAGATATCAGAGGCCTTTTACAGTAAATAGTACAAATAGTGAAAGCATGCTTCTGGGATCACCTTTGGTCTTTTCTTTCATTCGTCAGCAATATCAATCCCTGACTCATAGCAGGGCCAGCAGAGTTGTTGTCTTTGCAAGAATACAGTGGCAACATGACGTGGAGGTTGTGTTTAACCCAACCTAATCTCCCCAACTCATTCCAGAAGTTTATCTGCTCCAGAGAGTCCTATTCTCTTGGCAGTACTTTTTTACAGGGACTATACAAGATCAGTGTCAGCAATGGGTGCAACTTAAAGTAGCTGATTGCATTTCTTAGAACAGGTGTCCACAAATGTTTGGACATGTTGGGGGGGGGGAGTTGGCTTCAAGCCGCTTTTGCTTACCAACAGAAACTGCTTAAACCAGGGCATATAAACAAGCTTTTTTGGTTTGGTAGTTTTTGTTCTGTATTAAAAAAAGAAAAAAAAAGAAAAACATTGGCAGGTGATATTTATCATGCAAGGCTATAGTGTTAGTAGTTTATTAGTGTCAAAATGTATTTATAATAAAAGTTTTTTTGTTTAAGAACTTTTTTTTGGTAATTTCAAAGTCAGATAGCCCTCATTCGTGGTTTAATTTGAATTCTGTAGATGGACACAAGTACAACCTCAGTTTAAAAGTAGTCCGGTCATGATAATTGTCATATTGTCATACAATATATGGACATGACCTCGATCATTTTTGCTGACCTCGATGTTTACTTTCATGTATTTTGGCAGAGAAATTGATTTTCGCCAGAGTCAAACAGCACATTTAGACTGATGCAGACATGGACCGCCTACTCGATTACTTTTGTCTTGCATTGCAACTACTTATATCTGAAAGTCACTCACTTCAGGCACTTGTTCTGAATTTGATCGCTATAGACGATCTGTGTTTTATGGTGCTGTCATCAGCTGGCTCAAGCCTACTCAGTAAAAACTACTTGCATAATCTCTATAAGCCCTTCATGAATTCTGTTCGATGTATGAGGGCACTGCCCTGAAACGCAATGGTTCACCAGTGTTGTAGCTGAAACAGGTTGGTGTGATGTAACATTTTTGCGTCTGTTCTTCTTGCTGGCTTGCAGAGTCACTGGATTGTGCACTGAATTCATTGTACTACCATGAACATTTGGCCTGTTGTGTGTTGTCTTTAGCCCACAGAGCCGTCTCAGTGTTTCTGCTGTCTGAAAGCTCTAAATGGCAAATGGCATTCATTGGACTTCTGCTGAGGTGGTTAAATGCCATAGAGGCAATTTCCCTGCATGGGGAGTGGTGTAAACCACTCATTTGCAGTGTAACAGTTCAATGGAAATATTAATCTGCTCACCAGACCTTGCAGTTTGCAATTTATGTTACACGCCAGTTTTGGATGAGGGCCAGCCTCAACTTTCCTCTCTGCTTGATGCAGAAACCAAGATTAAGAATAGAAAGTCTTGCTCACACCACAAAGTGTTTTTTTTTAATTTATTTTCAATTGGTTGTTAATTTTAAGCTGAATGAAAAGAGGTCACTTATCTCACTGTCCTCACCACTTAGTGCGGTGAACGCTTGTTTATAAGTAGCCCGTATGCTAGTGTGCTTTGGTCTCAAAAGAAGAAGTGATTAGGGGGAAAATGCAGAAGCAGAGACAGCAGGACAGTGGTGTTTAAACTGTACAGGAGTACATGAAACGTTTATTACGATAGTATGTGATAGAGTTAAAACTATAACATACTATAGTATTGCAAGTTCAGTTTAAAAGCACAAGCACAGTTTAGGAGGTGGGGGCAACTTATGAAAGTGACATTTTCTGCAGTTTGGAACCAACCCCTTTTGTTGTTGATTTAGAAAATAATTTAATTATTAAAAACGTTACCTCCAGAAGGACCAGTATCCTACATTTTTTTGTACTTTTGTTTTTTGTTCTGAGGTTCTTTTTTGGTGCTCGTTTGTGTGGGTTTGTGACCAAAAGTACCAAAGGTAGTCATAGGGCTGGGCAGTATGACGATATTTTATTGAATCGTGATAAAAATGTGCTTTTCTAAGCGTATTGAGGATACTGTTAGTGCTTAATTAACACTGATCAGCTGCAGGGTTCATACTAACAGTGTAATTAGACTGGTTTAATGAAAGATGAAGAGCAGCAGACATTGAATAAAAATCACTGTATTCAGTACAGGCGAGAATCTGAACAGCAGTTTATAAGAATCTGTCGCTACTGATGTTTTTAGTCTGTGATTTTCATGTATCGTGATAAATATCGTGATATGGTATTTTTTTTACCATATCGCCCAGCCCTAGGTAATCATACTTTATTTTTACATTAACATTTTACAGCCATTTTATTCCCTAAATTTAGACAGGTGTTCTATAACTCTGGTGTGGTGAGATCAAAACAAACTGTATCAACAGTTTGCTAACCCGCAGCCTAGCTAATAATAAGCTTATTACCTACCATGCTGCTGTTCTCTGTAACGTTATGAATGGTCATGATCATTCTTTTGGCTAACCCCCCCACAAGAGCTTACTTATGTACAATGTTTGGAACTGAACTTTAACGAAAGTGCAGTGCAGTGTCTCCAAGAGACGTTCCCGACTTGTGTAACTCTGCAAGTCATCCCTCTCAGATTTGCACTGAGCTCTGTGTACTTTAAGTATTGTACTGTGTGTTTGTCAATCCAACGAGAGCTGTCAAACAAAACCCTTTTATAATGTGGGCACAAAACAGCCAGCCTGATCACGAAACACGAAGGTAAGTGGCCTCAGCAAGAAAGACAGTTTTATTAATAATCTGTGAATGTATGTATACTTTTGACTCTCTAATAAAGACGTATGTTGTGCGCATTTCCTTGCATGTCAGAAAGACACTATAACCTTTGTTCAGCTTCAAAAGAATTAACGACAAACCCCAGAAGTTTCCTATCTCTGTGGCTTTCAAAGCACTGCTTAATAGCTTTATTTTAGAGCTTGTAAATGCTGTGAACTGCCACAGACTGACTTGAATGTTTGGGTTAACCACAGCGAGTGGGGCGTTTTCACATGTACTACATATTGACTCAACTACTGCTACCCTCATTAGCTCTAGAGGACTTGCAGCTTGTTGAGTTGGGGGGAGGGAGGATGGCAAAAGCTGCAGGCTAGAATTAGATCGCTTTTATATAATGTTTTTTTTTTTCTTTGCTTTAAAACACATTTGCAGTTTATAGATTCTTTTTCTTCACATTAGGGCATATAAATGAATAGGACATAAGACTTTCTTGCTTTTGTTGGAGTAACTGTCTCTAGTGTCCAGGGAAGGCCTTTTACTGGAGCTTTGTAGCAAAAAGCGTTAGTGAGGTCAGGATGTTAGGTGACCTCCACCCTGCCTCATTCCCAACTCATCCTATTCTTTTGGCAGTACGTCTCTACAGTGTAAGTGTTACAGTTCATTACGTTGTGTAGAAAAGGAGTATATATATAGTTTTTTTCAGTATGCAGGGTTGCATACTGTAAGGTCTTCATTGCTTTCAATACCAAAGCAAGGGAGCACACGGAAGCCTGTAGTCATTCAGCCAAGGCATGTTTTGTATCTGAAGTTTGCCTCTTTAGTTGTGCTTTGGAGCCACGAGGCGAAGGTAGCTAACAAATAATACCCTTTATACACCCATTTCTTATAAAATACCATAATAAAACTGTATTAAGTTCCTGTTAATTAAGAAAATAGTATACAGAGCTTTGAAAAATTTTGCCCCGTCTTGTTTTTCCTCTCTTATTGCATACCTGTCGAAGTGAACGCTTCTAGAATTTCAATATTAGACCGAGAACCTTATTAAAAAGTTATTTCATTTGTTTTAGAACGAAGTTACACAAGCGAATCGCTAGTGTGGAAATAGTAACTGTCACCTTAAAATCAATAACTTGTTGCATGACCTTTAGCAGCAATAAGAAGGAATTTGAGCCCACGCTTCTTTGCAGAACAGCTTTAATTTAGGTATATTGGTAGGTTTTCAAGCATGAACTGCTTGTTTGAGGCCCTCTCACAGCATCACCATTGAGTTGCTTTTGACTTTGCAGGACTTTGCAGGACTTTGCAGCACTAGGCCACTCCAAAACATTCAATGTGTTCCTTTTAGCTTTTCAGATGTATATTTCTGTTTCTGTTTATAATCATTGCCTTGCTGCATAACTTCTTGTGTTTCACCAGCTCATGGACAAATGAACAGATTGTACTACCAGTAATGTTAAATTCTGCATTCAAATCATGTTGAACTAAAAGAGTCTGTTTTTGTGGTCTACTTTATTATGATTCTTGGTTCTCTAACGCCCATGCATTAGCCTTTTGTGACCTTTTTATGGGCTGGTCACTCCTGGTGAAAATTCACCATTGTCTCTATGGTTCTCATTTTGTAGATGTTGGCTCATTGTGATTATGCTCTAGAACCTCAGTATTGTTTCCAGACTGATATACTTCAAGAGTGTGTTTGTTAAAACATTTATGATGACTGCATGGCTCTGGTAAACTTCATTGTGAGTGGAGTTCACATTCAGCAGAGCTGGATACATTCAGTCAGCATAATCCCATTATTAATGCAATTTAATTTGTAATATTTTAGGGGGATAACTTTTTTTTTTTGTTGTTTTCTAAATGTAGAAAAGTTTAGTTGTGCTAGTTGTACACGTGCTGTATTTTCTGTTGCTTTTGTCATTATTACATTTTGTATAAACATCTTAACACTACAATTTAAATTGCAAATGTAATGTTAATGAACACGGACAGCCAAGACTCCTACCTAGACATTAATAATTTTCAGAGACCAAAGAAATCAATTCTGACCTCTAGAAAGATGCCATTCTTTATTTATTTACTATGTATTTATTTTTGTTTAATGAGATGAATGTTATTGAGACCACAACTTGTTTGTGGTTACAACTGGTTTGACCGTTCCTTTCTTTCTCCTTGCAGAATGTTCCGCTCCAATGGCACCTGACCTGCTGCTCATGGCACCCACCCTACAGGTCCTCATTCAAAGCTAGGCCTTCACCCTGTCTTAGTTTTGCCATGACCAGCGAGGGCTCTGATGGCTTTCCTCTCTCCTTCCCCCTTGACCCCAACGAAGAGATCGCTGTGTGGCTCTCCAGCCTCCACTTGACTCAGTATGCCTCCAGCTTTTCCCAGGCTGGATACTACACCGTGGGAGACTGCAATGGCCTGACCGAGGAGAAGCTCCTTGCCATAGGCCAATTCCCCACGGGCCACCGGCGGAGGATCCTACGCAGCCTGGAGGTTCTCGCGATGGGAAATGATGATGAAAAAGGATCTGAGGGGAGGAGGAAGCCTGTCCCCTTTCCTAGGAGCGTTTTTCTTAAGGATGGCAGGAGAATGATCCGTTCTCAAGGTCCACAGAAAAGTGGCGCTGTAGAAAACAAAACTGTTGCAGTAACAAAGAGCCTTCCTGTAAGGACTCATGAAGCGACAGTGCCTAGGGATGACTCAGGAAGACTGTTCGCTGTCCCCCACACGCTCCCAAGGAACCTAACAAAAGCGGCATCCTCAGGCTCCAGCTCTGCCTCTTTGCATAGCAGCAGTGAATCACTGTCACATTCCTCACACTCTTTGCCTTCTGATTGGGAGAACTCTGAGGAGCGCCCTGCTTCCATTGCAGAGCCTGTCCCAATGGGGAAAGGAGACCACCCTGCAGAGGATGGCCCTGAAGGGTTTCAGGGCGTGATGGTGGTTAATGACATATATGAGAGCACTTCTGCTTTTAAAGGTGCTGGATCCAGGCAAACGCGCTCCTACAGGTTACGACACAGGCCAGTGCCAGAGATTCCAGAAAGCACCTTCTTACCATCACATGATTGGTAGGTCAATGTCTGACAGATCTTATTTTCATAATAGTGGTGACATGTCATGTCCGTTTGTTCATCTATTCATTTTTTTCCTTCATTTTAAGTTACAAATGAGGGAATAACGCCCATTGTTAATAAATGTCAGTGCTTACTATAGATAGAAACAGTTTACACAAAATAAGCATCATCATTATTCCAGTAAATGCCTAAGCACTCCACCGGCTTGTCATCAGAGGCAGTAAATGTAATAATGTTAGTTATACTTAACACTTTGTCACTTTTGTTATTTGTGAATAATTTTTTAATCATTTCAAGAACTGAGGCTACAGATGGTGGTTGTGTTCTTGTGGGAAATCAAGCAGGATGACATGTTTTTAAGTGGTGTATCTACCCTGTAGAGGAGAAGTCGAGGGGCGTAGTAGTACCCTCTTGATACCTGGCATGAACAGTGAATACAAATCGCTTGTCTAATGTTCCTCACAGAATGTGTGAAAGGCTTTCTCACAGCCAGCATTTTCTCTTTTTTCCTGCTTTCACTTAAACAGTCTGAAGTAATCTGTGCTGCTGAGCTGTAGGAGTGGATGAATGAGTGTTTCTAATCACCTGGGATGCTTTTTGTTCTGGAAATTGTTACATTTCTGGTTTTAATTGAAGAATAAGCAAGTATTCATTTTGCGGCCCATCCGGTCAGCATATTGCTGCTGCCTAATGAAAACCATGTATCTCCATTTTTGTCAGGTTTTAGTTTTCTTCATTGTTTGAACCCTGTAGCTGCTCTGTACACTGTGTTATGCATTCCAAATGAATAGACCAACAGAAATGCTCGAAATCACTTGGAATAAACTCTTATTTATGTTGCCTTCCATTCAAAGTTTAGACCATTTTTGCCTTTTATTGTAAAGTTACCATTTTGGAAATACATGTTTTTCATTGGACAGCAGCAATATCCTAATTTATTTGTAAACCACTCTTTACAATTGAGGTCACAAAGAAGCTTTACAGTAATCTGATAATAGGACAAGAGATCAGTAAAACATGAACATAAAGACCTTCGGTGAACAAGCCAAAGGCAACAGGGGAAGGATAAACTCCCTCTGGAGTTGGAGGAAGAAACTTTGGGAGGAACCAAGACTCACAAGAGGGACTCCTCCTCCTCTGGGCAGGACCACTGATAAACTATTGATTAAAAAGTCACTTTACTAGCACATATGAATGTCCTTCTGCTCAGGTGTGCTGATAGTCACATAATATGATCGTCATAATGATGGTAAGAATCATGAAGTTAATGATGGTGGTTAATATGGTAGGAGGCTGTAAGTGGGCGTCTCGAAAAACCTTGGACTGTACGGCAAATGTAATCCCAATATTTCGATATATTGATATCCTCACACACCCCTACTCATTTGTCTGTTTACTTTTATATTTTATATCTTCCCATATTCATACCTGCTTTTATGCTGTAGTTCACACTTCTACTCTGGAACAATTGAATTTCACTTTCAGTAAATGATATCAGTAGTTGGTCTCATCTAGTTGATAATACGCTTCTGATAATTTGCATGTTTGTAGCTTCATTGATTTTATTGTATGTTTTTCAAAGCCTTTCATATGCATTACCTTAAGCTGCTTAAATAGGAACCATGCATTCCATGATTGGAATAGAGATGTTATTGCTTGGTGGTTGTGTGATTTCTTCTGAATAATCGAATCATTAGTTTAGCAAAGATTTTTGGATGGAGGGAGGGGTGAGGTGGTTATCCTTACTTCAGAGTCAGCAACTACTTTATTTTCCTTATGACTCTGCTGCTATAAACCAGTGAGGGACTAAGAAACTAGTGCCCGTGCTGCATGTGTTTGTCTGTGTATGTGTGTGTGTCTGCAAGAAAATCAAAACTCCTACTGATCCACAGGAAAACCAGCACGGAGCAGCAGAGTGGGCCTGAAGCCCCCAGTGGCCCAAGCAGCAGGCAGAAAGGTACGCTCAACTTTATTTCTGCTTTATTTGCTTTTTATTTAAGAAATATTTCTTTTTATGGTTCAGCTGTGCCATTGTTTAGCCCACTGAAAGCAGAGATGGTTTGGGATATGTCATGGGAGGAAGAGAGAAGGCCAATTCTGTCGCTGTCTCTACGGAAACCGCCTCTCATCTCATGCGTGGAGAGGCCTAGTTTGCCAAACTCTCTAAACTATATAAAGTTGCGCGTGGCTTTGAAACACTTGTTTTGTGTCTCTGTGTTTTGGGCCATGTGGATGTGTGTATAAATGTACAGGGAGAGGGTTTTTTTTTTTCTTCTCCTCACCATTTCCTTCAGGATCCGTTCTGAAATTGTTTGTATGAGACAGGCGCTATAGAGGCTGGGGCAACTGGGAATTTGAAGTGAAGCTGTCTGCAAGCGGACTGGAGTGTTTCAGTGTCTTAATGTTTTTAATACACAGTTACAGTCTCTGGTTCCCTCTTATGGATGGATGAATGGATGGATGGATGGATGGATGGATGGATGGATGGAAGTGGAAGGTGGAAGTAAGATGTTCTTTAAGTTTGTGAAAGTACAGTATGTGTTGCGTTTTGTTGAGATCTCCATGTAAAACTAGATGTACAGTGTTGTCAGTAATGTTTTTGTACAGTTATACATTATTATTATTATTATTAATTTGAATGAGGAAAATCAATGGGTTGCATAATCTGTCAGTGGGACTAGAGGTGGAAGGCAGGAAGAGTGTGGAGCATGACATGACCATGCTGGAGTGGGTTGCTAACGTGTGTATATAGATACTACATGCAACTGAGTTAGATACGCTAGATGTCCAAATGTTTGTGGACACCCCTTCTAATGAATGCATTCAGCTACTTTAAGATGCACCCACCCTGTAGAGAAGCATTTCCAATAGAATAGGAATCTCTACAGCAGATTAACATTAACCTAGCTTGGATAGCTGAGTATAAAGCCCCCCAGCATTGAGCTGGGAAACAAACCTCAGTCTGCTGTGTGTTCCACTGGGCTTTTAACTATACACTCTATATAATTCATGATACTGGCTAGTTGATCTTCTCACAATATTTTTGATATTTTGAACAAATGGTTATTTTGAACAATTTAACGTGTCCATGCTGGAGTGGATTTGCATTTCTTACTGATTGTTTGCAAACTTTGGCGTTCAGACAATGAAGCAAAATTAGATGTCATAATCGCTAGATTGTCTGTTCACATTCAGGACATTGTTCTATTTTCAAGACGCTTTGTCACGTTTGTGTCTGCAACATGGTGGGCAGCAGTCCTCCATGCTCAACCGCAGTATGCAAACTGATCTTGGTGAGATGATCTTTAGCTTCTTTTAAAATGTCTCTCATTTACTTTGTTACCTGGAAACCACTCTCAGTGACCAAAACCAGATCTGTGGGTGCTTCTCGTCATTCTCATGCTATACACTCAAATGACCTCACTTAAATGATACATTTTGTATTTATAGTCAATAAAGTATTTCTGATTCTGAATGCCAAACCATTCTGTGTAGTATTTAACTGCTGACAGACCCAAAATGTACATTTTTCAATGGTAACTTACATTTTATTTTATTAAAAATACATTTTATTTTAGTCACGGAGATAATTTTGGTGCATTTCTCTTGGACTCTTCATCATGAATGGGCATGTGTCATAACAATACACTCTGCCCCCAGTTCGCTTCAGTTCTCAATAAATGGTATGCACCTGACCTAACGTGACAAGTGGTAGGAGTCACTGCAGCCACGCACACTAAGCGGAAACGAGACTGACTGAGTGGCAGCATTAGCGTTCAGTGTTAATGCTGCTAACATAAAAACAAGTGCATTATTCCATCTCCAAGATTCTTTGTTATGCTTTTGCATTTTTCACTAGACAGAAGCCTCGTGTGGTGTTCTTGTCCAGGTTGGGACATCAGACTCCCTTCTGCTGCCCTATATCTTCTATATCTGCTATGTCAACCACAGTATGCATATTCTTATCACTGATATGGTCTTCAGGGTCTCTCATTTACCTAAACCAGTCAGTGACCAGCACCAAGTGTAGTGTAGTGTAGTGTAGTGTAGTGTAGTGTGGTGTGGTGTGGTGTAGTGTAATGTTCCTGTCCATGTAGGGAACCTAACCCCAGTCTACAGCTTGGAGGATGGCGTTGTTCTCCGCTGCTGCATCAACCACAATGTATCAAGATTTAGTCTTGTGTGTGTAATATATATAGTCTTCCTGGAAACCCCAATCAGTGATTAATACCAGGCATGTGGGTGCATCCTGTCACGCTTTTAGTATACACATGCAAACACTCTAATGACCTCACTTGTATGTTACATTTTGTATTTATCATTAAATAAAATTGTATTTCTCTGAGCTAACCCATTCTGTGTCACAATCACAGTCAGACCCAAACCTTGTATCTTAAAAATTGGCATTTTAGAATAAAAAAAAAAATAAATAAAATTAAAGCAAAATTTACACCTTAAAATAGCAGTTTAAATAATTTTGGGCTCCACTGATACACTGGTATAATTGAGAGAATAGCATCGCTTTTGTGGCTGCTCCCGGCTCAACACACTGCTAACTGCACTATGTTACTTTAGGGGAAGCTGGCAGAATAACGCTCTTGCCTCAGTAATCCTCAACCGGCACAGTCCATAATGGGTCATGAAAATGGTGGTTCTGTGTCTCTCTCTCTGTGTCTTGTTTAAAAATGCATGTATAAGGTGTGGCCTTGTTGGGGGTTGCACAAAGCATGAATTACACTTCTGAACTGTAGGGGGAGTCCAGGAGCAATAAATACCAGTTCTTGCATAATGCTGTTTATACATCTGTTTAAAGTTTTGGAGCATTCCTGTTGGCCCATTCTTCATATAAGGAGCATGTTAAAGACCGTTGGCATTTTAAAATAATGGATAGAAATAGATAAAAAAAAAAAAGATTTAGTTTCCACAACAATGATAAACTTGCGTCTCTGTCGAATCAGTTTGAACTTCCTGAAACCTGAATCCTGACCTCAGAATCTGGATGTTTGTAAATGCTTGTTTTTACACCTCTTATAATAAAACAATATGATCTCACAGAGGACAGTACAGACAATCCAGAGATGGAGAAATGGCACGAAGTGAGAAGTAAAAGAGGGAGTGCGGCGTGCAGTCGGAAGGTCAACTGCAGATAATGATAAATGATGACAGCGATCTAAAATGACTCCTGTGCCACTGGGCTAAGTGATCTGATACAGTGTCTGTCGTAGATAACATACTGCAGTCTAGATCAGACCCCCTCTGGTTTGCCCTTATCTAGCAGTGGGGTCCTGTCTATTAGCTGTGTATCTATGTGCGTGTCCGTCTAGAGGGAGCGGTCTGGAATTTCTGCTGCCCCTTCCTATCGCCGTAGAGATATGGTGGTCATTTGTCACCTTGACAACCAGTCACCCAAGCTGTAGCCTGTCTGCTAGGCCTTCTATACATTCTCCTTCTGCTCTCCTTCTCTCCTTTTCGGTTCGCTTTGCAGTTCTTGCCATTTTCTCTCTCTTTTGCTTTCTCCATCCATGTATTAATTTGTTTATCCTCAAACAGACTGTCTGTGTACATCTCTGATGTAGAGAGAAGGTCAGGTTTGCTATTTTAACATTGTCAATGACTCAGTTCAATGTGTTTTTTTTTTTTTTTTCCCCAGCCCCTCTTCAAAGGACAATGTCTCCCATCGCTCCCTATGGCGAGCTTTACCTTTACAACAACAACAATGCGGAAGACAAACTAGTAAGTGACACTACGTACTTTGCTTTTGGGAACCAGTTCCTGTAATAACAGCCGTTTATTTTTAGCTGCCTTAGTTTAGTTTGGCTTGGCTTGATCAAGTGACTGGGCTACACCAGTGGAATCTACTGTTGGTCTTCTTTCTGTATGTCGTTCCTGGGTTGTACCCTCTGTTGTGATGAACAGACCTTTTTCCTTTTAGTTAGCCTTTATATTTATTTCCTTATTGGTTTTCAGGTGTTTGGTGCTGCATTGTCTGGTTTTCCATCCCTCTCAAACCCACTTCCTTATGTTAAATCGATGTCGTAGTTTCAGTAACGTTTTGACAACAACTCTAAATGTCACTGTAAAACCAATGTAAACATTTCTGTTTACCCATGCACTGCGGCCGCCTCATAGATCATACGATATTGTGCATGTTTGTGTTTTGCTTAAAGGATGTTGGCACAAAGGAAGCGTTCAAACAAGAAACAAAGGAGAAGCTGAAACAGAAGAAGTTGAGGTAGTGTGTGAGAGCCTGTTTTACACATTTAACTCTAGTGATAACCACATTTATGGTTCTTACTGAGATGTCTACTGATAAGAGAGCTTTGAAGCACATGTTTCTGTGGAAGTCTATTTAAAATGTTTAAAACATAAAGAAATTAATTAAGTAATTGATTCATTAATTAATTTGGTACTGCATCATGTAACTAGGCTAGGATGATTCCATTAATTAATTAATTAATTAATTAATTTATTTATTTATTTATTGCATTAACCTCACACACTCTAACACCCACAAGTGTACACCAGTGCACTCAAGCTTCCCCTCTTGCTTTTTGAAAATACACAGGAAGCAGCAGAACAAGCAGAAACTGAAGGTGACTGTGAGCAGGCGAGATGTTTCTCAGCAGTGCACCAATGCCAGCAACGATGACGGTTACTCTCTGATTCAGCCCTGCTTACCCAGTCAAGAGCTGGCAAGTGAAACCTCCTCAAATACGTCGACGTCACTTAAGGTCTCCCCACAGACTCCGCCACTAGTTAAGCCCCTCCCACAGGCTCCTCCTCCAACAGCAAGTGCTGTCTACAGCGAGCCACTGGACACTCTCTCTGGACTGGTAAAACACACCCTTCCTACCCACACGGAAACGGCCATCTCGCCATACGCCTGCTTCTACAGAGGAACCAAAAGTTCTGTCAAAATGGGCTGGCTGGACAAACTCTCTCCTCAAGGGTGAGGAAAATGGCTGCTGTTTTGTCTCATGACTTTAAACCCAGTTTTCTTGTTCTTGCTGTCATAATATGCCCGATCTCCAAAATGATAATTTTTACATTAGAATGAGGAAAAAAAGGGCCTTGTTTTCCTGTATTTCTTGTGGCACATCCCTGGGAAAAGGGGGTGTCCACGGCAACCTAGTAGTAAGCACAGAGAACACATAGGTTCAGTGAAGGCCCAAAGGGGCTTCAAAGTGATCTACCAACTAGACACCTTGCTCCACAGTCCGATTTTAAACCCTTGTGCTCACCCCTTTTCAGAGTCCTTCTTTCTATCACCCTCTATATACGATGTATTAAAGGCACCTCCCACTTTAACCCTTAGAACAAAATGTGAATTGTGGCCTATATAAATGTATGTATTTATTTATTTAAAATATCCTTGATTTTAGAAGAAACAATAAATGAGCAGGTGTCCCAATACTTTTGTCCATATACTGTATTTAGAATGAGGAAGTCATTTTTGGACCTTTTTTTATTGTTCAGTTCATGCACAGAAAGTGGTGCCTGCAGTAGTGCAACACTTTTAAGCTGCATCATAGAAACACTGTATGTTGGAGCTCATCTAAAGCTTATTTCTGTCCTTTTTGTGCTTTCTATATTTTTATCTACCTTGATAGCATGAGTGTGAACACACTATGGCCAGTATGTCTAACCATTGTAAGTGATGTGCAGTCCTAATATGGAAGATGTTGAGTATTATAGTGATTCTTGAAGAACATAGTGTTCTAAAACCTTTTGTTGGTACTTAGAACCATTTGTAAAAGGTTATATGTAGAACAGTCTACATATACGAACCCTTTAACCAGGCAAAGAACCATCTAAGCTTTTTTTGTTTGTTTTCTTTAGTTGTCATGATACAATATTCTACTGTTGTTCTACCAAAGAACCCTTTTTTGTGCTAAAGAAATGTCCAACCTAGAAACCTAACCTAGCTTCTTTTAATTGGGTTGTTCTATGTCTTATACTCTTTGCCTTTGTGTGTTTTACCGGTGTGGCAACTGGGACATCCCTATTTTATGGACTAGAATGTTATGGAAAAAAATCTCATTATGCATTAATAGCACTAAACATGAATCTTGTTGTGTGACACCATACAGTATATTAGATATCCTGTTTTCCAAGCATTAGGTGTAAATAAAGTACAAGGAAAATAATGCCATAATGTCTTAAAATGGCTCTTTTGGTCTCACTTTCCTGAAGATGCTAAAACATAATGAATTTCAGTTTCAGGTTTTATCCACTGTTTAATTAATGCCTTTTCCATTTGTCACTTTCAGAAACTGCGTCTTTCAGAGAAGATGGGTCAAGTTTGATGGAGAGACTCTCACTTACTATAACAACGACAAGGTTGGTGAATACAGATCAGCCCCACATGCATACACATCTCTTTCTGTCTTGTGCCTAATTCTATGCACGCTCACGCTCCCCTATAATACCTCGCTTTCAGCGCTTGTACTGAATTGGTTTAGTCCTTGCTTCAGTGTGGTTTAGGGCTGGGTGACGTGAATAGGAACGCTAATGCCCATTCTCAAACTGTCTATTCCGCTCTTTCCCCTCCATAGTCCTTAACAATGCGTTGTTCTTTCTGATCATCAACAGGACCCTACAGAGGGTGACTAGGAGCTCGGCTTTCCTTCAGCCTTTTAAATTAGAACAGTTTGAAAGGGTCCGTCAAGGCCCGAATCTCTTTTATGATGACTCGTTTTTTCTTGTTGGTTTTTTTCTTTTTTTGCAGAACAAGTTCAAACGCATGACTGTGCATCCATTTTTTCAGTGCTTTTAGATATTGGCTCATTCTGAGAGCACAAAGCCGCTGCCTGTGTGAAGCGGTTAGCGAAGGAGGTAGAGGATGAAGGTGACACTGATAGGCCGGAAAGGAGCGCCACTTTTCTCTGGACGAAAAAAGGAGATGGAGGGGTCTGTGGGAAAAGGTGACATTGCTCCATGCTAGGCTGAGCACCTGTCTTGACTGACCTGTTACGCTACTTTAGCCCTCTTTAGCTCCAATAAATGAGGGTCATCAGCGGAACTGCTTCCTGCTTCCCTCAGCATCCCTCACCCCCGCCCATATCGCTCTCTCGCGCTCTCTCACTCTCTTAAAGAAGAAACAGGGTTAGTGTTATGCTTAGCAGAGGAGAAAAGATAGAGGAGGAAGTGAGGGGTAAAGTAAAGAATATTGCAACTCAGCAACACCAAACTTCTCAAAGCTGTAAACTTTCACTGTTTTTCTTCTTTCCTTCCGTATCTCATACACAAAACTACTTGAATGTGTTTCATTCTCTGTAATTGTTGTTCTTTAACCCAACCAGCCAGCCTGCTGCTCATCTGTGGATCACATCTGTTTACGCAAACCTTTGTTCCTGCATTTATGATGACCGGGTCCTGTTTGTTGGTAGTGTGAAGGTGCATTTAGATAAAGAGTTTATAGGCGTCCGTGAGGCGCCCTTCCTGTGCTTGCACTTTTTATGCTCTGCTGTGGCAGCAAAGGCCAACATCACAATCAATGACGTGAACTCTGTGTGATGTAGGCTCGTTAATCAGTTGCTAATTATAGGGCTAGCTCTGTCTCTCTATCTCTCCCTCGTTCTCTCTGTCCCTTTTTCTACCCTCTGGCCTTTTATTTATTGGGACATGGACACACACACAGCTGCACTAAAGATTTGTGCATGTGGGTGGCTCTACAGTTGCAAAGTCCTTATGGTCAGTTTGTTTGGGTCAGAAGAGCTTTTTGGGCTGTTTCATATATATATATATATATATATATATGAGAAACAGCCTAAACTAAAAAGTTTAATTAGTTTATTATTAATTAATTATTTTAATTAACATATTTTTTCTGGAATGCAAGTGTAATTGCAATACTTGTCATAACCAGAACAATGCTACACATTATACTGGGTCATTTTAGTGTTATGTTCACCACCCACTGTCATTCCTGGGTTTCCTCCCATTCTCGAGGGGGGATATGATGCAACTTCTCCGACACCAGCAGACGCTCCTAATCGCCACGCCATACAACATCACCTTATGATGTCATCAGGCACAGCCGGCTTGTGAAGGCGTGGGAGAAAGGACAGGCACACACTCCCGTTCGCTGTGTTTAGGGCCCCAAGGGCCCAAGTAGCCTGCTCCCTGTGGAATTTTCCCCTGGTTTCATCAACCTCATTTCAGTCCCTAACACCAGTGGGACTCCAGGGACACTTTGACAGTACTTTTGGAGGGGTGTGTGTGTGTAAATCAGGGTTTTAGGATGTCACCTGCCGGTAGACTGAAGGTGAGAAAAGGGTTGGGGATGAAGATTAGTTCTCTGTCTGGCTCTGAAGTAAGGCGAAGCTGAGTTCCCAGCTGGCCTAAGTAGTCCTGCAGATCCCTCTGAGACTCATGCTCACTGTGCTGTCCCCTTTCAGCTATTACCGCTTAGCATATCTGTAATGTGTTGGCTGGAGATGTTTGAGTAGAAGTACACCGTGTCCAAAGGTTTGCAGACATCTGATAGTCATCCAGTGCTTCTTCTGAAATCAAGGGTTTTAATGCGGGAGTTTTTCCCTACTGTGCTGCACTAAAGGCCTCTACTCCTCTGGGATAGGCTATACACTAGAGTTTCGAACATTTTGCTGTGAAGGGTTTGATTGCATTGAGCCTCAGGAGCATTAGTGAGGTCAGGTTTTGATGTTGGATGAGTAGTTCTGGATCACAAATGGCACTTCAACTCCTCCCAAAGGTTTTGGATGGAGCTTCATTGCTCCTCAGAACACAGTTCAACTACTCCACAGCCCATTGCTGGTATGCTTTGTGTGCATGTGTGCATTGCCCATGATTGCTCCTAGCAGCATTTTGAAATGATTGCTTGTAATGTTTCCAAGCAGAATGTAACTTTGAGCTCCAAATGATATATTATATTTATTTATTTATATTATATTTATTTATTTACAGTTTCTGTATTTTACCTGCAGTACCCTCTCTTGGCCAGCTGGTGCCCCCATAGCTCCACAGTAGAGCAGTGCAGGGGGAGGTTAAAGGCACTACAGCACTCCATGTAGAAACTACACAATTAGACTGATGTAGGACGAGCTACACTAATCCTAATCTTAACCATTATGAAATAAATGGGGAAATTGGTCTTGGATCAGTGAAAAATTATGCCTTCTCCACCAGCACAAAGTACAGAACTCGTTGTATTTCATTCCTCTCTGTTAAACGCAAATGTATCTTTAAGTCAGACCTTTTAGCATCTTCCTGCCATATATGTTTTATATTTATTTATGGGTCTGTTTACATGCTTGTCATGCATGTCTGATGTGTTTCACTGTATGTTCTAAAAGAGGACCTTCTGCTATGTCAGACACCACAGGCACTACTCACTCTAAACAACAAAGACACACACTCACACACTTTGGGGTGGTGGTGGTGTTAAGGGGAATGTGGGAGGTATGTGCCGTTTTCATCATTATACTCAGCAACATCCCTAAACTCATAATGGATGCTCTGGTGTTGTCTCACACCCACACATGTATACACACACACATACACACACACACTCACTCGCCATGTCACCCCTCTGACCTCAAAAATAATAATTAAAACGTGTAATTAACGCTAACCCAGATAGCACCTAATTATCAGCACTTAGCTTCCGAAAGACGCGCTGGCGCATCCTTTTTCACCCGTCCCTCGCTCCTCTGTTCCTCTCCTCCGTCCAAATTTAGATGGAGGAAGACTCATTAGAATGCTGTGAAGTTCGTGGCCCTATCGCCGTAGCAACGGGAGAAGTGCTAAATTGGAGAGAGAGCGAAATCCCACAGAAAGACGATGGCCGCCCCGCACCATAATTAGGGTTAGCTGTAGCCGCCATTGTTAACATCATGCCTTAATTTGAGGAGATGGCTCTCTCCCTGACCCTTTTTTTTTTTTTTTTTTTTTTTTTTTTTTTTCCTTTTCTCCTATCCCTTGCTCCATTTCTCTCTTTTTCCTCTCTCGCTCTCTCTACCTCATCCACTCGTTTACCCACCACCTTCCACTCTCTCTCCCTTGGTTATTCCCTCCCAGTACCTTTTTGCTCTCTCCCTTGCTCTGTACATTCCTCCATTCTCTATTTCCCTTTTGTGCTCAGTAAGGAGGGAGTCCCTTACTCAATCTTCTCAGCTATTTCTGAACTGAAGACTCTAGAAATAGTGCAAGGTCATTATTATAATTAAGAGGCAGATGAAATGGACAAATGAATCTCCTGCTCTTGTGCACGCTCTCCCTCTCTCGTGCTCTCTATCTCTCTCTTTATCCATCTTTATCCATCCCTCTCTTTCCCTCTTTTGCTCCATCTCTGTCTCTCTCTATCTTCCTTCATTCCCCTTAACACTCTTTTGTGCCATCTCACTCCGTGTACCCCTTCACTGTTTTCTTTCTCTCTCTCTCTCTCTCTCTCTCTCTCTCTCTCTCTCTCTCTCTCAGTCTCAGTTAGTGAAGATTAAGTATTCACTCCTCCATACTGCATGTGGACATGAAATGAGCAGCCTTGAAGAGTAGAGGTTTCCATGGCATGGTTGGCCGCAGACAGGGAGTAGGGCAGTGCTGCTGTTGTCAAGAGGCTAACTGTGTGGTTGGATCTGAGGCTTCGCCTAGGCCTCAGAGTACACTGGCAGTGGCTTTTGCTCTTGTTTAAAGCATGCAGAGAGAGAGAGAGAGAGAGAGAAAGAAAGAAAGAAAGAAAGAAAGAGAGCAAACACCGTCTCCCTAAGCAAGCAAGCAAGCCCTGCCTCCCCCACCTATCTCTCTGAATCACCACACTATAAATATGTGAGAGGTTTGTTTGCTGGCTAGGGACTCGTATTAGCATGTGGACCCGCTGGATGTGTGTGTGTGTGTTTCATATGCAGCATGAGCACACAGAAGCACAAGCACCTATATAGTGTGTGTGTGTGTGTGTGTGTGTGTGTGTTTCATATGGAGCATGAGCACACAGAAGCACAAGCACCTATATAGTGTGTGTGTGTGTGTGAGAGAGGTTTTATGTCTCACTCTATCACTCTTTTAGCAGGTTGTAGGAGGCTGCTGTGAAGTAGAACCTTCAGCTTTGACAATGATGTGTGTTTGTGTGTGTTCACACATTGGTGGGAGTATGAATGTAATTGTCTTTTTTTTATGATTTTTGTGTACAGAATCTCTTAATTTGCGCTCTCTCTCTCTTTCTCTGTGTAGGAGATGTACTCTAAAGGACTGGTTCCTCTGTCTGCTGTTAAGCAGGTACGATCAGTAGGAGAAAATAAGCTGGAGGTGGTCACCTCACAAAGAACGTTTGTGTTTCGAGCTGAGAAAGAAGGTAACGCTTTTTTCCCCTCTCTTTTCCTCCCCCTTCTCCTAGCTAACTGATCATGATTATTTTCTATAATTGCCAATGAGCATTTTTAAAATGTGTTGGTAAGCCAGATAAAGTGTAGCTTACTTTAGAACCAAATGTTGGCCTGTTGATACAGTTTATATGTTGAGCTGTGAGTGTGGTCTTCCACACTCGTTTACAATTAATGAACAATTGTAAAAACTGCTCAAGTTGATCAGCTGGGCTGGTGTTTGCCCCATCCAGACATGGAAGCAACATGAAGGTGATCTCAGTGTCACATGACTACATGCACTGTAGTATGTTTTTAAAGGGGACAGTACATGAATACACAGTGGGGAAAGTACTAACCGAACATTAAAAAAAAGATAAAATAAAGTATTACCAGAATAAAAAAAGTGAAATAATCAACATGGGCAAGATTACATGGTTTAGAGTTTCTAGTTAAGTATAGATTAGTAGTAAAGCCGATTTTGAGGACACAACTGATCCTTCCCGGCCCTCGATTATCCACAGTTCTCTGTGCACATTCAACGCAAAGGTGGTCCCATGAAAATTAACGGGAAAACAAAGCCTCCAGGGCAGAGTTGTGTTGTAACGTGTTTTTTTTTAAATTGGAGTGAAGACATGTCCCTTGCATTGTGCTTATTGTGCCTCTTGTGTTTACATAATGTTTCGATTGCAAGAAGCAGGGCCCTTATGGTTATGTTTACTCATAATAATATAAATATCCTTAAGTGGTTTGTATAGTCTAGAATTCAGAAGATGACTCTAAGCTTAGATACTACTAAATACAAAAGTCAGTATGGATACCACAATACACAACATACACTATAGTTTGCCAAGTACTCTTGGAAGAGGTGGGTCTTTAGCCTGCGTTTGAAGATAGCTTGCGACGCCGCTGTTCAGACATCCAGGGGTTTCCTCCTGTCTCCTCGAAACGCACATCGTAGATGACTTGTTGAATTCACTTTGTTAAATTACCCCTTGGTGTGAATGGATGTGTGTATGGTGCCCTGTGATGGACTGACAGCCTGTTCGGGGGTATTCCTGCCTTGCGCTCAGTGATTCCGTTTGGGTTCTTACGACCCTCACCAAGAAGAAGCAGAGAAGATTATGGATGGATGGGAATGAAGTGAAAATGTCAGTTTTACTTTTCAGATGATCAAAATAGGAATTACACCTTCCCTAGTAACACCTTTTATCTTATAGCGAAGTAATAATGCCTGAGGAATAGATATATTGGTTGTTGATGAAGTGCTAATTAGTACAATGTGCAATTGATTGCCATTGAATCTCCAACTTCAGATTCAACAACACTAATTAAACATCCCTTACTATTTTGTCTTCTCCTCCTTTTTTTTTTTTTCCTCTCCACCACCCTTTTTTCCAGAGCAGACAGGCCTAGTTCTGTGTACTTCCTCTTAGAAAGCCAAAGTCTTCTGAAGGATTTTTTCAGACCTCATTTGAAGTCCTACTGTGACATAATGAAAATCCTTCCGCATAGAATATATTTTGATTTCACACATATTCAAGTAATAAATCTCAAACTGTGCAGATGCGCTGTGTTTAATATGAATCTTGGTGCAGGAATTAGTTCGGAGGAGTTAAAGGGAGGTTTAAAGAAAGTTTTGTAGGTGACTCATGGGAGAAGCCGTATCTTCTAAATACTGATATTGTAAATATCAGTACAATGATCTACATGAAAACTGACCTTCCTGTGTTCATAAACTCACAATACAGTCAAGCCCTGAAGACGAAACTCTTCCCTCTTTTGTCTGCCTCTCTTTTTCTCTGTCTTGGTGTCTGTCTCTGTCTCTCAAATCCTAAAAATTGGCTTTATCCTCATGACCGTTTCTATTACAATATTGACAAAGCATATAATTGTAAAGGCTGAACATGCTTTGTGATCTAATAGGGATGGGGGTGGTGGGGTACGAATAAGGTTTCCTGTGGGTGGGGGATTTTATTGTCTTATAATATTGTGTTGCTACATATATAATTTATGATTTTTCAGATAACTGGTGATTTTTAGTTATTTATTTATTTGCCTGTCTCTATGGCCAGACTGTGGTCGCTGAACCTGTACTTGGCCAGGATCGATCTCTGCTGTGGAGAATTATAATGAGATACACAGATCAACTATAACATTGTCAAGTAAAAAACATTTGTTCTATATTGATATCTGTCAAGTCAGTTCTTGAAGGTGATGTGTTGAAGCAGGAAAGTCTGGCAAGTAAAAGGATCTGAGACACTTTGACAATGGTCAAGTTGTGATGGCTAGAAGTGATTTAAATGCAGTGGTCAGTACCTACCAAAAGCTCTCCCAGAAAGGGCCCCCGATGAACCAGTAACAGGGTCATGGGCACCTAAGACTAATTAATGTGTTCTGTGGAGGCCCCACCTCACAACGTACGGGGCTTGAAGGATCTGCTGCTAACGCCTTGGGGTGTCATGCCACAGGAAGCCTTCATAGGTGTTGTGGCAGCATAAGGCGGACCTACTCAGTATTAGGCAGGTGGTACTATTGTCATGGCTGATCGGTGTACTCTGCCAATTTAGTGTGCTCTCTGTTTAAGGCCGGATAGCACTGTAGTTTGTACTGGCTTCTGGTGTTTTTGCTCTGTTTGATCACTTGGCTCACCTGATGTGACTTTGGTCAGCAGCGCTGGACTGAGGCTGCTGTGTGTTAGGGGTCAGTGGGTTATTTGCTCTCAGAACCAGCTGAGGGGAAGGGTCTGGGTTTAGGGCTAGGGTATCTGGTGCTTAGATTTGAAAAGGTTCTCTTGCACTCTCTCGGTCTCTATCTCCAGTCTCTTTCTACTGTACTTTCTCGCTCTCACTTGCTCTCTCTCTCACGCACTCGCACTCTCTCTCTCTCTCGCTCTCTCTCGCTCTCTTTGTGGGTGAACTGTTCTAAAGCGAACAATGTGTGCTCTGCTCGTAGCACATCTCCTTCAATTATCCTGGGTCGTGTCTGGTTTAATGAAAGCTTTGCTCCCTTCATTGTTACTGTTTAGAGTCAGCCAAAAAAGAGGGCAGCCACACTACACACTGATGGAAAACACAGTGGAAAACGCAGCATAGTTTTAATCCTGTGCATTAAAAGTCCTGACTGACTGCATTGTCAGTTACAGTTACATAGGTCTAAGAACATTAAATATGTTCTCTGATGTTCAGGGGGGGAAAAATCAGTAGTGGCTGTGATGAAATTTCATGCAAACAAAAGCCTTGTTTACATGTGGGTCATTGTCTGGAAGCAGTAGGTGTTGCTCTACACAAGAGTAACTTAGAGTAGTCATGATTACATTCAAATGCTCCTTTTTTTATTAAATGTTTTGAATCTTGACCTTTTTTTTTATTTTAAGCCAACCATATGTAAACACAAAGAATTTGCATCCCTCTGAATGAACCCATGAGTGAACTGTACACACCCACAATCTTTCAGCAGTGTAAAGCAAAAACTGAAAAATGTTTTAATGAAGAATACTTCATGCTTCAACGCTTCAGTACTTATGCTTTGTCACGATTGTAACACATGGTGTGTCATATTTTGTCAAATATATATTAAAATGAGAAAATCAGAATCTCACTTAAAATTCTAGCTGTCCATTTTTCTTACGGGGAGTTTATAGTTTTGTGCAAATAAAGTGAATACGCTTGCCCTCCATCTCTATATTAAGCTAACTGAGACGATGGTGGTAGTTATTCCCTTACAAGTTGACTTAAATCCTGAGGTAAACTTGACTAGCTAGAAAGCTAATATAACTAATTTTGCTAATTTAATAACCTTAGCCGAACTATAAGCAGAAACGACTATTTAGTCAGCTGCAGATCCACAATTCTGCTTTGAGACAATAAGGGTTGTAATTTCCTCCGAACTTGACTTGATCTTGAGGTAAAAGTAGCTAGAAAGCTAATTTAATCATAACAAAATTTTTCAAACCTTAACACACTAAAGAGAAAAGATGATATAGTTATCTGTACCTACATCATTTTGAGTTATGAAGATGAAAGTAGTTATTTCCTCACAAGTTGATTTATTCTGAGGGACACTTTGCCAGCTAGAAAGTTAGTTTAATCACAGTTTGCGAACACTGAGAAGAAAGTTATGCATTTCTGGCGAAGAAGAGTCACAGTTTTTATTTTAGCAGCTTTAGGAGAGCCAGCACTAACTAGTAAAAAAGAACTTGTGAACAAGAATGTGTGACTTTGAACACGCCATACCTAAAATTACAGTCTAGATATGTCACTACAGACTAGATATCTAGGCTCAAAAGTTCAGAGATGTGATGATTGTTTGTGTGAATAATAAAATTCATAAATGTAAAAAAAAGCAAATGTATGCCTCTTTGCAAATTTAAAATACAAACTTTGTAATTGGTAATTGGGTTTTGTCAGTAAGAAATTGACGATCATATAAAAAAAGGTTCATATATGTGATTTTTGATCTTGTTACTGTAGATGAAGACCAAACAAACTATGTATTGACACAAATTGTGTAATAAGCAACACCTGCTGCTTCTAGACAATGACCAACTGGTAAACAAGGCTTTTGTTTGCATTAAATTTTATCACAGCCCCTACTGATTGATTGAGTTTTTAATTTTTTTTATTTTATTTATTCTTATAATATATTATTGAAAAAGAGAAAATATATAGACCTATGGAACTCTAACTGACAATGCATTAAGTCAGGACTTTGAATGCACAGGATTAAAACTATGCTGTGTTTTTAGCACATCTGTTTTGAGAGTCTAAGAGTGTCTGCCGGTCGGTTTGTGTTTTAATGAAAAAGCGATAACCGAAGAGAGTGCTACAGTTTAGCATTGTTACAGGTAGATGTTCGACACAATGTGACGTCCTCTACCCGTGCCTGATTGGCGTAATGCTTTTTTTAGATCAGTGCTAAATGATATACAGGACTCAGTAGATAACATTAAAACGGACACAGATGGAATTTGGCTTCCACTTTAATCCCATCCATGCAGTGAACACACACATTGCAGTGAAAGAGATACACACCAGGAGCAGAGAGGGTGAAGGGCCTAGCTCAAGGGCCCAACAGTGACACCTTGCCGAGCCCGGGTATCGAACCCACAACCCTGTCATTAATAACTCTGAGCTTTAACAGCTGAGCCACCACTGCCCCTCTGAAGACTTGCACCCAACAGAGTTTGATTAGTGTTGGTGGTAAATCTCTGGTGTTATCCAGCTGGGTAATGTTTAGTGTGTGTGCTCGCAAAGGTTTGCGATCCGAATGTACTAGATTTCTTCTAACCCTAAAGACAACACCTAACTTTATCTACACGTTCCACCCACCTAACTCTACAGACTGCACCCAACCTTACAGCTTTCTCTTAATGCTATTTTGATAGCCTGATCTTATCCTGCAGGCTGTCCCTAATTTAGGCCCTGCAGGGTGGCACTGATCTTAACCTTACAGGCGTCGCCTTCCCCCAGCACAACTTGCAGACCCTAAAAGCTGCACCTAAACCCACAGGCTGATCCTAACTAGAGCTGGGCAGTTTGACAATATTTTATATCTTATTGTGATAAATTTTGTTATCGTGGTACATAATTATCTGCATGTTTCATTACAAAGAGTGTAATTAGTCTCATTCAGTTCAGTGGAGTGCAGCATATTTTGAGTGAAAATCACAGTGCTCAGTATGGGAGAGTACTTGGATTACCGTTTTTAAAAATGTTACGCTGTTGGTGCATTTTGTCTATGCGACAAAATATTGTGATAAATATCGGTTATCTGAGAAAATGTTTTTAAATATTGTGATATAAAATCTCACTGCTCCAATCCTTAACCTAACCATTTTCATCAGATTTCACTGTACTTGATCTAGTAATCTGTTCAGTGGAGGAACATTTTTGTGTTTAAGAAACATATTAACTAACTTTTATTTTTGTTATGGCTTAGTAGTGTTTTTTTTTTTTCTTCTTCTTCTTTTTATTTTATAGGTTTAGCCCTGTAACTGCAGAGAAATGGCTTTTTTGCTGAAATAATGATCTGGCTAACGCTCTCTGTCCTAAGTTAATATCCAGGCTACTGTTATGGCAGCCCTGTATTGTTGGTATGCTTGTTGCTGGTCTATATTAAATTGTCCTTTTGTATTTGGCCACTTTGATGTAACTGCATATTACAAAATAATTTAGGGCCGAGTCATTCTGTACCTTAACTGCTACAGCACAACTTGGCCTGTATAGCAGCTGATGTCAGTAACATCCCTCTTTTTAGTGAAGTGTAGCAAAAAATATCTTCAGATTGTGTATGAAACAGTCTGAAGATAATATGTAATCAATACGTAAATAGTCGTTGGCAATAGCTCTTCAGTAAAATAGATTGTGGCAGTCATAGACTGGATTTTAGACTCTTGTTTTTCATGAAAAGTGAACCTGTATTTCGCCTTACTGTAGCGTTAAGCATGAGGTATAAATGTATTCTTAAAACCACATCTCTCTCTCTGATGTCATGACCTATGAATCTCTCCGTAAGCCCCCCCCAAGTCTAGATGTGGATTTGGCCGGACTTCCTTTTTTCTTTAGCGTCAGTGTGTGGTGTGGAGGTAGAGAGGCGGCCTGGTCAGCTCATGCATCTTTAAACAGCTTTATACCAGCCTGAGAGAGTCATCAATCTTAAGACAAACACCAGGAAGGGGGAGAGAGAGCGAGCAACAAGCAGCTGTAAAGGCTGGAGGTGGGCAGAGAGAAAGGAAAGGGCTATGACTGAGTAGTAAGAGAGGCAGAGAGAGCACATGGTGAATAATTTAGACGCACAGGAATGTGTGTGTGTGTGTGTGTGTGTGTGTGTGTGTGTGTGTGTGTGTGTGTGTGCGCGTGTGTGTGTGTGCGCGCGCGTTTGTGTTTGGGAGCACAGACAGCTGTGCAGTGTTTTTCGTTTTTCGCCAGGCTGCAGGTGCGGAGGTCTCCCCAGGTGAGCGTCGGCTGGGAGAAAGCAAACTTTATAGTGTTGTTAGGGTATTGCGACTGCAAAACATTTGTGTGAAGGGAGGAAGAAATAAGCACTTTTTAAAAATACAGCAGACAAAATTACAGATGAGTCATATTGTGCTGGCCAGTTTCCAGAAAATGAATTGCATGCGTACACACACACACACACACACACACACACACACACACACACCTGCGTGTTTTGCCCACTATTGTACACTCTTTCTGTATATTTACATGGCGTGGGGACTTTCTATGGTATACTACCCTTTGTTTTCCCTTTTACGCTTACAACTATATGACCATGTTGCTTCATGGTGGAGTCGCTCTTGAGCAAGGCACCTAACCCACAATCGCTTTGTGCTGAGATTACAGGGCACTTCTCCAGGTGTATGTTTTCAATGCCCTTATCCCCAGTGTGTGAGTGTGTGTTCACTGCCAAACGGGTTAAATTTGGAGATCACAAAAATGGAGGTCATTTTTGTGCTGTTGCACAGTGTGTTTCTTTTTCAAATTTACAATACATTACAACCACACTTCTGGTGCACACCCTGAAAGACCAAGATACACATATTAAATGCAATAAATGTCATTTATTATGAGTGGTTCTTTATTTATGTGAACACCTGTGCATTTAGGTGATTAGTTTTAGGTATCAGGGTTACATTCTTCAGTTTTTATAGTTTTTGGCGTTTGTTTTATAGTACTTTTAGTTTATGGCTATTTCAATTTTCAAAAAAGCTTGTATTACTGTTGGTTATTGACTCTTTAATCTATAGTGTTTGTCCTGTAAGCTCTTAAAAAAGTGAACCAAAGCATCAGTGTTATGTAGCACTTCGGTCAGTGATGAAGTGTTGCGATAATGAGCAAAAAATGACCAAATACTACATTTTAGAAAACACACAGATTTTCATATTAAAAATATGAAAACATACAAATTTTCTTAGTCTGCCATCAGCACAATGTTGAAAAGAAAAAGCATGATTTGCAACTTTAACCTCTTAATGCAGAAAGCCTTATTGCACACTAAGTTGGGGCTATTCTTTAGAAAAAGAAGTTTGTTATAACCTGACTGTGCCCCCTAGGCTGTTTAAAGGGGTTACGTTGGTTACAGTAATGAATTATGTCAATTAAGTTGAAAAATAAAATCAATGGATTTTTGAAATCAGTTAAATCCAGGGTTATCCTTAATAGCCATTGCGTGACTGCGTGACAGAATTTAGCCTCACTTCCTGCTGGTTCAGGGGAACAAGCCATCCGGCAAACATTTGGACACAGAACCTATCATTTTATTTGAAATTATTTAAGCAGGTTTCATTGTTTGTGTATCCATTTTTGTTTTAGTTGTTCCAGTTTTAAATCCCAGTATTTGTCATGTTTTATAAGAATAATCCATAAATTGGTCTTTTGCACATAAATTGATTTGTTCAGGACTAAAGACACAACATTTACTGAGAATATCTGGTCTGCGATTGATCAGATTGATCAGAATTGATCAGATTGATCAGAATTCTCCTGGCACACATCATTTGTAGCTGTGGCTACATAAAAATGCCAAAAGTATATGTTGTGTTGTTATAATTATTTACCATAGCTTGTATGTATTTGTGTGTTTGTATGCGTCTTTGTTTGTATTTGTATTTAGTGCCAAACCATCCACACCGGGTTGAATAATAAATTAGTGTGTTGGGGGTTGGTGGGGACATTCAGTACAGAGTGAGTGCGGTGATGTATGGAGCTGAATGATTCAGTGTATGAGCTGTATTTCATATTCTCTTCTTATAGAGAAGAAAATAAGTCTGGACCAGACTCTGACAAACACATGATGTACTCGGCCTCCAAAGGCAGAAGTGGGAGATGCTCTATACATGCATGTTTCCCCACTGGAAGCACACTTAAACTTTCCCCAGGAACATTGCTGTGACATGAAGGAGGAGGCTGGAAGTTTGTGTGTGTCGCTGAGTATCAGTCTGACGCTGGGTTGTCTTTGTGGCTGCAGAGTTCCATGGAGGTGTTCTTGGGTGCTATGTTTTAGCCCGTTCACTCTGGCATTGTGTAAAAATGATATGTCCTCTCCATACATATGCTTGTTTTCTTCTGATGATCTGTTTAGTTACTGCTGGTTGTCAGTGTGAGTTTTATAAAAACAATGGCCACTCAAAACAGTTGTTGTTGTTGCTCAATATTATGGGTATTATTTTGCCATTAATGTGATGTTTGGACTACCATAGTATAGGATTTGGATTTGAATGTGGAAACACTCGGAATCCAAATCCATTCGGCATTAGGAAGCGCTCTTCGTTGTAAACTTTGCAGTAGAGTTTTGCTGACGTGGACGAAAACTGAATACATTCTAAAAAGTACTGTACTCGGAGAGCCCCACACCACACACCTTGTTTGCATAAAATTAATATAATCTCTCACATGCTCATTTTCTTGTTTATGTACCTCTTAATTCCTTTACATTAAAGGGGTTGTTTGCCGTGTTTCACTTTACTGAGATAAGTACTTATTGGACAGTCTCTAGGCACCTTAAAATTAATTCAAATACATCCAGGCAAACATCCCTTACTTCAGTAGAACTTTTTTCAGTGGTAAAACACATACACTACATGGACAAATCCTATCCCGCTTTTGTTGGAGTAACTGTCTCTGCTGTCCAGGGAAGGATTTCTACTAGATTTTGGATCATTGCAGTGAGGATTTGATTGCATTCAGCAACAAGAGCGTTAGTGAGGTCCTCATCCCCACCTCATCCCAAAAGTATTGGATGCAGCACCATCATTCCAGAGAGCACAGCTGTTCTGCTGCTCCACAGGTCAATGCTGGAAGGCGTTATAATCTTCTAGTCAATGCCTGGGATTAGGCATGGTGCCAATATATTTATGTATGTGACAATCACACAAATGTGTTCATCCACTGTGTTTGTAGTAATCATCTTAATCTATCGTATTGTTGTAGACATTGAACAATCATTGAATGTGTTGATTGCCATGTTCCAGAAGGTGCAGTTCCCAGTTTTAGGCGACACCTGGTAGCCCGCTGCCACATAGTGATTACTGCAGACTCTCAATTGATTTTTTTTTTAAAATTCTTTATTTTTAAATTCCTCCACATTTATCTGTCATAAACCTCACCACTCATAAACCTTCTTGTAAATATTCGGTAAAATGGAGGGAGGCTTAACTTTCATTGGACATTTTATTTCTAGTCATTTGGAGCATTTCTATTGGTCCAATCTATACTAGATTAATTTTTTTAAATCTTGCTATATTACTCTGTCTCTTTCTATCTGTCTCCTCCTCTCTGTCTCTCTCATTTTGTTTTCTATCCATGAGCACGCCAGATACCAGGTGTTGTGCAGACCTGCAGAGAATGGGGGGCGTCCAGCTGTTAATATTTCTTGGCTCACATGCGCAGAAGCCCCTATGGTACCATTTAAGCATGCCTCAAGGGGCCCTTTGTGCTTCCAGTCAACACACATACATACACTAGCCATTGAGACACAAGCATTTTTGCATGCAGGCTTTGCTTGCAGATTTAAAAGTTTATGAAAGTATGCCTGCATTATTAGGCCTCTTCCCCTCTATTAAATTCCCATGACACAGGGTCTCTCGCTGCACATACAGGCGGAAATGTGCATAAAAAAAAGCATATACTATATTTACCCATGTATGCTCTCACATCCTGTTCACTGGGGAGGAGGAGACCCAATATAATCTAGCTTGCTCAGTCTCCGTCTCCTTTTTTCTCTTTCTCTGATGCATGCTCTCACAGACACACACACACACACACACACACACTCTAACCGCTTGTCCTCCCATGTGTCACCCACTCAGGAGAGCGTCAGGATTGGCTGGAGGTTCTGCAGTCTGCTCTGAAGTCCCGCTCCTTCATTTCCCACAAGCCCAGCAAACACGGCACCAGCAAGAGCGGCTATGTGGAGCTGCGCGGCCACAAAGGCAAAGTGTACCTCAGCCTCACGGGAACTAAAGTCAGACTCTGCAAAACAGACCAGGTAGCTTTTTAGTTCAGCCATGTATTTATCATATTCCCCTATTCATGACGGAAGCTCCTTTTTTATATAAAGCCTTTTGCTGTCTTATTTGTGCAAATGTAAGGGAATAAGGTTGAATGCTATGATGTGTATATGCAGGGAAAGCATAGAAAGGAAATGGCTTCATACGTGGGTCCCCATTGTGAATAACGCAAGCCAGTCTGAGCTGTGCTTTGGGTAAAATGACAAACAGGTGAAAACTTATATAGGCAGACTTCCACAGACGCACACATACATTGTATATGTAGTCTAGTTTCAGTAACACTTTGACAACTATTTTGACAACTACTACTTTACCAGCAGTCTTATACTTATTAGTAAAATATAAGATATTGTATAAGTGATGGGTTTCTTATATATGGCATATGTTTGTAAAGTGCTTAATGGCATATGGGATTACTGTAAAATGTCTGTATTGTTGCTAATAAGTAGTTTTATAATGTTCCTATACTGTAAAACCTGAACTTAAATAGTTTGACAGTTTTGAACTGCTGTAAAGGAAGCATCACTAGGCAGCTAGCGTGCTCAAAGCATGGCTCTCCAGCTCCGATACAACAGCTAACAGACGCCTGTGCTGACCAACATCACAGTAGCAGGGATGTGGGGCGCAAATGCCATCAGCCTACCCCAGAGAGCAAGGCCAGTTGCATTCTGTCGGACTCTGATGGCTTACAACGGCTTACATATCAACAAACACTATTTTTGACTTGCCCTTACAGCTTGAGACCAGACAACTGCACCAGAACATAAATTACAAGTAAACACAGCAAGGTAGCCTGGGTGCTGAGTGTAGGGTGGAAGACACGTAGAAATACGTCGTGCCAGGAGCCAATGGGAAAGGTGTGAGTTTTACTTATCAAAGTCACACTGCTTAAACGTGAGGCGCACCCTAAAAGTCACCATATTTATATTAAATAACTAAGTCTGTCAGTGTTACTTAACAGTTACAAACTTAATTGTTTGTGACTATTTGTTTTGAGTTAGTTTGGCTTAATCAGCTTAAGTGATCTTGATGTACTGTAAGTTATGTTATCTGTAAGATATAATGCATTACTTTTCTGAAATTATTGTTTATGCCTGTAACTGCTTATGAACAGGCTTATTCCATGCATTATAGGTTAATACATGTGCCATAGGATGCATTATAATGAGAGTGAGAGGGAGAGTGATTTAGATTTTCTCGCTCTCGCGTGTGCAGGCGCACCCCCTCGCTGTATATCATCTTTGCCTTTCACTACTTCCTGCATTAGCGCAAACTGAGGTCTTTTGTCTTAATTTCTCAAGGAAATTTCTCCTCGTCAGCTGATAGAGAGAGAGAAAACGGCAGGGCGAGTGGTATTAAGTGGAAGAAATGGAAATTGATTGTATTGTTTTTAGTTGAAAATCCCCTCTCCGTGGCGAATCCGTGCTCACACGTTTGGAAGAAAAGCAGAGGGGGTAGGGGGACAAGGAGTTAGATAGAGAGAGACAATGATGGAGGGAATGTAGAGGGAGGTGAAGACAGCAGGGCGAATTGAGGGATGAAGAGAAGGTGAAAGAGCATGCGATGGAGAGCGAGGGAGGGAGCGAACGAAAGAGTGAAGTGGGTGACTCTGTTCATGTTCAGTGGAGTGGAGTATTTAATTTAACAAGATGAACGAGCTTGCTGCTGCGTCCCTCTCCCTCTCTTTCTCTCCCTCTCTTTCTCTCTCTCTTCCCTTGGGAAGACTGCAACCCTGCCCTGAGCGGAGGTCACCCCCGTGACTCCCCAAGGGAACCAAAGTCACGCCAAACAAACAAAAGCAGCCTCTGCTCAGCCTCTGTTTAGTGCCATATTGATCCTTCGCTCAGCTACCTGCTCGAAGAGCCCCAATAGAGGCAAGAATTTGATTACTTGCAGGGGTAGCTTAGCTTTTAGCGCAGCGTGCCACCAAGCCGCAGGCTAAGGTACGTTTCAGAGGATCATTTTTGGGGGGGCATATGTAAATCTATAAATCCTGATACATCTGTGGGAAAAGACACATGAAATGATCTAGATCTCTTAAGCGTTGTTAAGGAAGTGACTGCTGAAGTGACCCTTTTGCTCAGACAAGGCAGCGTAACTACACATTGTTTATCCCTGTTTGAATTGGTGTTTTATTGTTGGATGGTACATAATAGCTGTACTCTGATTTGTACAATATGCATATATGCACATATACATGAGCATACATTCTCATCAGTATTCTGTTGGAGTGTACTATTTCTTTTTCTACTGATTTGAATGATGTCTCTCCAGAACTCCGCTCTGACCCTGACACACCGTCTGTGTGTGGGAAAACTGCATAAAGGGATCCTTTAGCATCCTTTTATTATGTTCTTGCTGTCTCGTGTCCGTGTTCTCTCCACATTAGTTTGAATCTAGAAGGATAAACCTGTATTGTGTATGATAATAGTTTGTCATATACATGTAAATCATAGATGGCCTTGCTTCTAGTTCCCAATCTGCCGAGATAATCTGAAGATGTTGCAGCCACAGCAAACTGTGCAGCCTAGCAAAATTCTATGGTACATTTATGCAGACTTTCTGGGCTCATAATGTAATGGATAATAGTAAAACGTTCTGTAGTGGCGCATCCCGAGTTTCAGCATTTGGATCGCCAATTACCCAAACCATACATATTCTCCCACATTCTATCACATGCAGTGCTTCCACTGCATGTGATAGAATGTGGGAAAATATGTATGGTTTTGGTAATTGGCGATCCAAATGTAAGTATGAAGGCTCCTCCTGTCACACGTGCACATCTAGCCAGTACCGCTTTTTCCGAACTTCCGCAGATGCAATGTCACCGGGCAAACAGCACGCTCGGAGGAAAGCTCTGATGCATCGGCCAGCAGACGCCAGTGCTAGCCACTACACTGGAGTGATGTGGGGACAAAGTGTTGTCTACCCACAGAGAGGACAATTGTGCTCCCTCCCTTCTAGCAGCATGACCGGGATTCTAACTACCAGTCCTCTGGTCATAGTGATTAATTTTGCTGGACCCTTGGCCCCCCTTCCGAATTTCAGCATTTTAATTGCAACTGTTGTTTTAGTAGTAATATAATAATGATAATAATAATAATAATAATAATACACAATTGTTGTATAGTGCCATTCCAATGCCATTTACTTTAATACACAGAACACAATGTTATGGATAATATTTACATGTTTGATAAGTAGGGTTAAAGACTACTATATAATATTATATTGTGAGTTAGAGAGAAGAGATTGGAGTTTTGGAATTTTCTATTAAGTGTATACACAGAGAATTGGGCAAGTCAGAGTTGCTGAAGGAGGGTGTTTCAACGACAAGGAGCAAATCTACAAAATGCTCCATTCCTGAAGCTATGTGGGTTTGATGGAGGAATGGTTAATACATCAGTTAAGGAGGATCTGACAGTAATAATGCACTTGTGGAAAGGAGAGGGTCAGATAAAGAGGAAAGAGCAAGGGTGTTCTAGCAACTGTTCAGCAGGCAAAAAATCTAATATTGCTGACCACAGATTCAGTCGATGAGCTAAGACATGTTTTTTCTCAAGATGAAATGCACTTTCCTTTTTGGAATCAGCCGTGTTTAAAATGTTGTGTAACTCCAAGCACCAGCTGAGAAAGTCTGTGGATTCCTGTGCAGAGCTGTACTGTGAAAAGCACATCCATCACTTAGGGCATGATTCCGACTGCTGCTGCACTTCTGGTCATAGTTAAGTGTGGTTTGCACTGTTTGTTGTTTTGTATCGTTAGTGGTATTTGTGGAGTCTCTAAAGGGTATGTGATTAGTGGTGTTAAAAGTCTTTATTGTGTTTCCTCTGTGGGACGAGCTACTTTTTGAACTTTTGCATGTTTAAGTCAAATTCCGTTAAAAAAAAAAAAAAAAAAAAAGCTCCATGGAGTGGAGTGCAGCTTCTGTTCTGGGCTTCTATACAATAACATTACATGGCAGCCCACTATTTAGCCATGCAAAGGTTTTTTTCTTTTTTTTTTTTTTTTTTTTTTTTTTTTGATAGATGAAAGTAATAGATGAAAGTAAGTTCTACCATGTTCCACACCACACCAATTTCATTTTGCAAAACCAAATTAGATCTGGATGTTTTCTTTGTTTGTTAGTTGTGGAGCTGAATAGTAAATATGTATAGCTACATATTCATGCACTTCTCCACTAAGCCAATCATGTGGCAAGAGTGAAGAGCATGAAATAGTGCAAGTATGGGCCAGCAGCTTCACATCAACCATCCGCATAAAGCACGGCATGATTGCTGGTGTCAGAAGGACTCGTTTGAGTATTTCTAGTGTTTCAGCACAACAGTCTCTAGAGTTGACTCAGAATGGTGCAATGGTGCAAAACGCATCCCATGAGTTCCAGACTCAACCTCAAGCCTTGTCGGCAGTCCAGGCTGGTGTGGAGACTGTTTTCTTGGCACACTTTGGGCCTGTATCTATCAATCATGGCTTGAACACCACAACCTATTAGTGTGTTGTTGCTAACTGTGTGTATGCCTTCATGATGACAATCGTTTAACAGCTACTTTTATCATAATAATGTTGATAATAATGAATCATGTCACAAATTAATCTCAAATTGTTAAATGTGCATGAAAAGCTCTAAATCCTTAATCTGAATCCAGTAGAACCCCTTGTATTAGTTTAGTGGTCCTTATAAAGAGCTTAATGAGAGTACATCACAGTAACACTTCCGCTTTGCATGTTACAGCAATAGAGCTTGATGCACCACTGAGATGAAGTAACCATGGTAACAGCTAAGCACTAGTCACCGCAGGCTAACATTTAATACACTGCTAACAAGCAATATCTATGCCTCTACAACTGTTAATAAAGGAGCAGTTTATACAGAAAATAATACATAAAGAGCACAACCTTATTCATATAACATAACCTTAGCTCCACCTATCATAAAGGAGCACTTTGTAGTTCTGTAATTACAGGCTGTAGTCCATTTGTTTCTCTGCATACTTGCTGTCCTGTTAGCATCCTTTCACCCTGTTGTTCAATGGTCAGGAACCCACAAAACCACCACAGAGCAGGTATTATTTGGGTGGTGGGTCATGCTCAGCAATGCAGTGACGTTGACATGGTGGTGATGTGTTAGTGTGTGTTATGCTGGTATGAGTGGATCAGACACAGCAGTGCAGTGCAGTGCAGTGCAGCATCACTGATGGACTGAAAATAGTCCACCAACCAGAAAT
This sequence comes from Salminus brasiliensis, assembly GCF_030463535.1. Lineage (NCBI taxonomy): Eukaryota > Metazoa > Chordata > Actinopteri > Characiformes > Bryconidae > Salminus > Salminus brasiliensis. Next base: position 16,604,552 of record NC_132886.1, read on the forward strand.
AACCTACAGTGTCTTGTGGGCAGTGTTCTGTGGGCAGCATCATGTGACCACTAATGAAGGCCTAAAGGATGACCAACACAAACTGTGCTTTGACTTTACATCTAGAAGTGTCTCCTACTCGTCCACTCGTACCAGCACAACACACACCAACACACCACCGCCATGTCAGTGTTACTGCAGTGCTGACCATGACCCACCACCCAAATAATACCTGCTCTGTGTTCATCTTGTGTTGTCCTGACCATTGAAAAACAGAGTGACAAAGTTATCCAAAGAAACTGTCTGTAAAAGTATGTAATTGTAGAACTAAAAAGTGCTCCTATCTGATCTAAAATGGACAGCAAGTGTAGAAACGAGGAGGTGGTATTAATGATATGGTTAACTGATGTATTACTGTTTTAATGTTATTCATAGCCCTTTATATTTACATTTACTGTATTTAGCAGACACTCTTATTCAGAGCGACTTACAAAAGTGCTTCACTATTTACCCAACAATAACCTCAGCTAGTTTGAATAGACAAAAAATCAAAGATGCCTCTAAGCTTAGATGCTACTAAACACAAGTTAATATGCAGACCATAGTACTCTACTCTTCTCCCAAGTACTCTCGGAAGAGGTGGGTCTTCAGTCTGCGTTTGAAAACAGCAAGCGACTCTGCCGTTCGGACACCCAGGGAAAATTAATTCCACCACTTTGGTGCCAAGACAGAAAAAAGCCTGGACGCTCGTCTTTCATGGATCTTAAGGGATGGCGGGTCAAGCTGAGCCGTAGTTGAAGCTCGAAGGGCTCTTGGTGCGGATCGGCTTTTGACCATTGCCATCAAGTACGGAGGGGCTGGTCCTTTCTGGGCTTTGTAGGCCAGCGTCAAGGTTTTGAATCTGATGAGGGCAGGAGCTACAGGAAGCCAGTAAAGAGAATGCATCAGAGTCGTGACATGGCTGAACTTAGGAACGTTGAAGATGACCTGTACCGCTTCAGGGGCCTGATGTGTGTGATTTCAGCCAATGTTTAGATAGATCCTGTACATGCTGTTCATTTCTATTGCAGGACTTTAACACTGGGCTGGCCATTGCCGTAGTAGACCTGACTGCTGCCTGTGTCAAACACGTGGATCGCAGGAGCTTTGAGGTCAACACCCCTTTCAGATCCTTCTGGTGAGTACATCTGTTTGTGTCATACTTGGAGCCATAAGTGCATACGTTGCCGAAGTGTTAAAAGCTTCAGCTCTTTTTGAGATTAAACAGGTACATAAATCCCCATTAAATTAAGAAAAGTCTCCCTTAAATGACCTTCACATTTTCATAAGCCTCTTAGCAAGCATTTTGTTTTTATATCAATTCACTTTTTGCTTGTAACCATGAAATAGCCCAATAATCATACTTTTCTTTGCTCTAACGCTCTTGGAGTTCACCCAACTAGTTTGGAATTTAATCAGATGGTTAAATTGGACACAGATGGCTGTCAGAGTCTGTCTCTTTAAAAACATCCATTATATTACTTGATTACTTGTAATACATTTAATACATTGTGGATGAAGGGTGGTTACTCAGTGGTAGGTGAATCTGGCTGTGAATTGTGGGGTAATGGGTAAGAAGCTGAGGGTTGATTTAGTGCGAGTGGCTGAACCTCAGTAGCACCCTCGAGTTTCAGGCAGTAGTGTCAGCTGGACAACTTTGTTCAATAATGTATTATAACGTTCTCATTCCCCCTACATCGGGCACTATGTATACTTCTAAATATTGTGTTATACTGTACTAATCTGTAGACTACACCACCCCCTATTTAACAGCAAGTGAGCTATATGTATACAAAGTTTCCTGGGGTCCTTATATCTTTGACATGCTTTGGCAAAATTACCTCAAGGGTCCAGCCTCACAAAATGTATTTGCAGCCTGTGTAAACATCTATGTTAAGAATATCCGGTTTAAGTGCTTGTTCTTTTAAATTATAATAAGCCAATGTTTGTCCCTCCCTTTTCATGGGCAATTTATCAAAAACTAACTAAAAGTTGAGAATCTATAGTCTTTCATCTATTTTATTATTATTATTTTTTTAATTGTTACTTTTTTGTGTGTGTAATTTTAGTGCCTTCCCCACTGTGTGTACTGTCCCTAATTGTGGATGTAGACAGTCTGCTACATGAAAGCAACATGAAGGAAACCTGAACACTGACCAGTCTTGAGCAGCTTATATAATTGTTCATTAATCATAATTGAAGTCACAATTAATTGTGATACTTATTTGAGGTCATGTCTATCAGCACTACTACACAGATTCTTAAAATGTACAAAGTAAAGTTTACAAAAACATACTTAATATACTACATTAATAATTATATAGTATTAATTTTCCCTTGTGTTCCTGTTTGTACTAGCTAACTTTTACTTCACCTTGAGTTCACATCTTTCTCTCTCACACTTTTGCTTGCTTGCTCACTCACCCTTTCATACTGCGCTACCTGCTAAATGGCCATAGAACATCCCTACTTAATATTATTCTCCTCATCTGGAGTTTTGGCACACACCGTTTGTGTTGAATCTCCTTTTAAGAGAAAAGTCCGGTGTTATACTGACCCAGGAAAAGCAGTCAGACACAATGTGGTCGCAAACAGTGCAGTTCACATGTTTTAGGGAGGACATAAATAACAGAGTTGTCTTATTTGACAGTTTTTGACTTTTGGCTCCAGGTATCCAAATGTACGTTCTCTGCAAATGTGATTTCCATATGTTCCCTTTAAACATTTGCAGTGTTTGCTGTTGCTGCACTGCCTTGGGCGTAGTACATGTTTCTAACTGAAAAGGTTGGCTAATCAGCTTGGTCCTAGTATTGTTTTGTAGTTCATCTGTGTGGGGTAACATCTTTGTGGAAAAGTGACATTTTACTCATGTTTGTTGAAATATTTCAATGTCAAAGTTCCACCTTTTTCGTTTACAGGATCTGCTAGTACAGCTGGAGTTTAAATTGAAAGTGTAGCTAGAAGGATGGGGGGGTGGGCATTACGTCTTGTGCCAAATAAAAGGCTTTGAAGCCCTCTTTGTCTGTACTCTAGAGTAACCAGAGTACGTGATTGCTGAACCCGATAGCGCAAGGTTTATTAGCGCCAGATGAAACGCTTCTAATCCTTTTAGACTTTGTTTGGTACCACTTCTTATAGTCACTACCCTGCTGTGTGTGTGTGTGTGTGTGTGTGTGTGTGTGTGTGTGTGTGTGTGTGTGTGTGTGTGTGTGTGTGTGTGTGTGTGTGTGTGTGTGTGTGTGTGTGTGTTTACTTATTTATTTATTTATTTATTTATTTATTATTTTTCCTTCCTTCCTTTTCTCAAACAGGCTCTCACTCATTACCACTCTGCTTTTCTGATAAGACAATCTGAGCCACTTTCACTCATTATTGATCTGTTTTCTATCCTCCTTTCCACCTCTTCTCCTTTTTTTTTAACAGCAGCTCTGCTGTAGTGGTTGTACAGAATCACATTTGACCCCATGCAATCGGCCGTCTCTGGTGAAGCAGCTGTTAGCGGTGACCTAATCTATGATGTTTGGATGTTTTGTTGTTTTGTGACCCTTTTATAGCCGTTCGATATGACTCTCAAAGATGCCTTCCTTCCTTCTGTCTTGCTTTGGCTGTGCAGCCCTGGTTAAGGTTTTTTTTTAAATATATATATATATTTATTTTATTTTTATTTTTTTGTTGTCTGTCTTTTGTGGAGTGTAGGGCATATTGATCTGTTTGTGTTTGCCTGCTAAACATGGAGGCCTGCGTCTCTAGCGTTTAGTGTCGGCGTTGTCAACATAATTGGAATTTCTTGCTAAAATGAAGCAGCAAAAATAAACCTGATCTCTTGGATTCATTAAAAGTAATGGCTGTGGAGGGTCTCGTAACTGCCAATCGATTTTGGACGCCGAGTGTTTACTGGATTGTATATTTAGAGCTCATTTGATCGCTGTGAGTCATGAAGAAAGCACAAGTGAAAGAATGAAGCGTGTCTTCCTGACGGAGGGCTGAGCGAGACGACCGAACACACCCAAATATGTTACTTTCTGCTTCTCCATCTTTATCTCATTTACACACCCTGTCAGACACATTTACAGTAGCGGGGAGAAGGAAATTACTATCTTTTAGCGCTGCCTCTGTGTCAGTCTGACTGTATGGCTCATGCTGCGCTGTGCTTGGTGATGACTTTCACCTTCTGTTTTTCTGTCTGTCTCTTTCATTTCATCTATCGGTTTCCCCCTCTGTTGCTGTCTCTCCTTTATAGATTTTTTTTTTAGGGTGTGTGTGTGTGTGTGTGTGTGTGTGTGTGTGTGTGTGTGTGTGTGTGTGTGTGTGTGTGTGTGTGTGCGCGCGCACGCACGCACCCTCTCCCTCTCTCCCTCTCTCTCTCTCTCTCTCTCTCTCTCTCTCTCTCTCATTCATGCTGTCTCTCGTGTACTGTCTCTCACGCTGTTTTTTTGCTCTTTCTCTCCTCTCTTTCAATCCTTAGCTGTCTCCCGCTCTCTCTATCTTTGTCCATTTCTCGTGCTCTCTTGCGCTTACCCGCTTTCTTTTGCCCGCTCACTGTTTCTCACACTCTCTTGCTCTCACGTGCCCTCTCTTTCTTCCTCTTGGCTGCTTACTCTTTGATGCACTCTCGCCTTCTCTCACGCTCTCTCGCAGCCTCTCCAAAGTTAAAAAGAATATTAACACTTGAAATTACTTGTATTACAAGCCTTTAGTAGATAGTTTAAGAACAGAGTAGAGCGTAAAATTGATTAAAACCATGTATAACCTACAAGAGATGCGTATCGAAAATTATGATATGTATATTAAGAATGATGATGATTACGAGGGTCTGTACTAGATTAAAATGGGCTTCCGGTTTGGAGACTTCTTCCAATCGGCGGTTAATCTGCTGCTCTATATTGTTGGTATGTTTCCCAGCAGGTGATGCAGTTTGATGAAGCTGTTTTGTGGTTTGGTTGATTGTAGGCAGGTTTCTGGTGTGTTCTGGTTCTGAGCGTGTTAGATGTTGGTGCGTGTTTGTGTAGAACTGTGCTCTAGGACCAGTTGAGTGAATTCACTCTTCTTTTTTTTTTCTTTGCTCAAGTCTTGGTACAGGAGAGCTTCAAAATACAATACAAATGGGTTGTATTTTTGGAGTGAGTGGGGAATTAGCCTAATTTTGCCCTGAATGCTTTGTTCGTAGTGTTCGTGTTCTAAGTGGACCTCAATCCTTACAGCCATAAAGCGCCCTCTCAAGCCTTTTATTTGTGTTGCTGCCTGTCCTTCCTGCTTTCTCTCTCACTCTCTTTCTTTTTTCTTTAGTTCTTTTCTTATCTCTTGCTCTTACTCTTGCTGTTACTCTGTTACTGTTCAATCTCACGTTCTGTCTCTCTCTCTCTCTCTCTCTCTCTCTCTCTCTCTCTCTCTCTCTCTCTCTCTCTCTCTCTCTCCATTTCTCTCTCTTCTTACTTCCTCAATCTCTCCCCTCCCATAATAACCGCCCAGCACCTTGTACGTCTTTAATTGGTCCATAAAATCAAATCGATAACGAGGAGTTTTAAAAAAGATCAATTGTCAGTTTCACAGCGGAGTCGGAGCGTGAGCGCGAGGAGTGGATCGAGGCAGTGCAGGAATCGATCGTGGAGACGCTGTCCAATTATGAGGTGGCTGAGAAGGTTTGGTTCAACCAGTCGAACAGGAACTGCGCCGACTGTCGAGCGCCAAACCCTGAGTGGGCCTCCATCAACCTCGGAGTGGTCATCTGTAAAATGTGTGCAGGTACACACACACACACACACACACACACACATTTACTTCTGTACTGTTATACTTTCAGACCAAGTGTGTAAGTGTTACTAGATCTGCACACTATCTCAAACCTTCACAAAGCTCACCGGTTTCTTTCAGCCCCTTAAATGCAAGGGCCTGTGTGTAGGTCCACATTTCAGTTCCTCACTCTCATTACTACATTGCATTCACTATATTTACAAATGTTTGTGGACACTCTTTCTGGTGATCTGATGCTTTAGCTACTTTAAGTTGTATCCATTGCTGGCACAGATGTGCAAATGCGCATGCGCACACTATTCTCTGGTATGATGGCGCTCCATCCTATACATATGGGATGAGGTGAGGTGGTGATCATCCAATATCCTGACCTCATTAACACTCTTGTTGGTAAATGCAATCAAACCCTCACAGCATAAAGCCTTCCCCGGACAGTTACTCCAACCAAAGCAGGATAAACTCGCTTTAATACCCTTGTTTTTAAAAGAAACAGTGAATGTGCAGGTGTCCCAATACTTTTTTTTCCCATATAGTGTGTATACTATTTTAGTAGTTACTGCATAAGAGGTCTTCTTGTTATTCAGCTTTTTAAGTTTAAATATTTGGTCTTGTAATATTTAAATCCACTAACAATATTTCAGCAGTTTATCTTCCAAAAACGGTATGGACTGGGGAGTGAATGACCCCTTTTTGAATAATTAACAATATTTACATATTGCTTCAACCTTTTTTAACTGTCGGGTTGTAGTGTCCAAGTTAAACATTTTACTAAGGTATTTCTACTAACAACCTGCTCACATATGGTGTAATATACAATGCAAAAATGTAACATGTGCCCCTGAACCACTTCACTGGTCCACTTTTTTGTGCTTTGCTGTCCATGGTGCTGAATGAGACTAGAGGTGAGGAGGGGTTTAATGCAGTGTGGGGAGATCTTGAAACTTTTATTAAACGAAAGCTCTTCAACCTCAGAAAAGTTCTAGATGTTTTAATTCAGTGTACTGGACTGGAGTGTAGAGGCTAAACAATATAAATTGTCTCTACACAATTACTTGGAGACTTAAGTGTATAAACCAGTGGTTTCTAAACCTCCTCCAGGAGAGCTCCCTTCCTGCAAGTTTAAACTCCGACCTAAGAGATCTCATTCAGCCAATCAAGGACGTCTGAAGGCAGAGATTAGTTCCCTCAGGTGGAAATAAATAAGACTGCGGGAAGGTAGCTCTCCAAGGGCATGGTTGGAGACCACTGCTCTAACCTGTGTTACCATAGTTACAGATTTTGTTATGCCATTGTTTACTTCCCATTTTATGCCATAATTGTCATTCCTTGCATAGTTTCTTGCACAGTTCCTCAAGGTCACCTGGTTACTTTTTTACTTTGGGACTGAAAATAGATTGTTTGGCTTCCATGACTTGTTTGTCAGCAGAAAGATACATATATGGGTGGTTCTAAAGATCTCACTGAATTCCAGTCTGGTGCTGTAATGGGTTGCGACATTGTAGTCATTTGGTAAAAACTCTTCCCTCTTAGATATTCCCTGATTAGTTAGGAGTGGTATAGGTTAGTTGCGTAAGACAAAGCTTCCGGGTTCCGGTTCCAAGTTTGGTAAGCACGAGCATTTGCACTTTCCACCGGTCAGCACGCGGAATGACATTCTACACGCGATGTCCTCAAGATTTGCCAAAAATAACCATCAGTGATGTTCAGCACATCATTCAGGCTTCGACAACAGCACCCAGGAGTAAGCGTAAAAAGGGCTTCAAGAATGGAGTGCTGTAACTTCGTAGTGTTTGCAGAAGAGGACCTGGCAAAGGATCTACAAAAATGCAGAAGTTGCTGCAATCGTTAGGGAGAGGGGTGATTACTTTAAATGTCGGTTTGTATGAAGTCAGAGATGAGTAATGGAATAAATGTATAGATTATTTATTTTATTCATTTTTATTCATTTTCTAAGCATTTAAATATGCAGACTTTTTCATGTGGTTTCAAGTTAAATGACCTCTATGCTCACCTGTCTTTCTTATAGCTCTTAGAATTAATACCAGGCATCACTTTTCTTGGATGATCCACTGTAGATGCCTTGTAGATGCTGACTTGACATTCAACTGAATATGCATTAAATGCGACTGAACTCTGCCGCTGTCACAACAAAACGTTTCCTGTGTTGCAATGCCTACAACAGGTGTGAATACTTTGAGGGGGAATGAAGTTGTCCCTACGAATCTCTGTAAGCCACTGAGCATGCATCCAGGATCCACTGGAAACCTATGAAAGCTAACCTCCGAGTTGTACCTTGAAGAACTAACGCACAGAGGCACACAACAATGTAGAGTTGTCGTCTTCTCTTGACCTTGCTCTGTTAATCGTTTCTCCTTCATCTTAAAAACACTCAACGCTATCCACGGCCTCCCTCAATTCTCCTCACAACTACTACAACCTGAACCAGTGATGCATACCAACCATAAGAAACGCCATCTTGTGCACTGGGTGAATTAGTAAAATATGGAAGCAGTTAGGAACCACAGCAAATCAGCCACGTAAAGTTACAGAGCAGGGTCCCCGAGTGCTGAGGTGCATAGTGTATAAAAGTCGGCAAAGCTCTGCTGGCTCAAAAGCTGCAGAGACAGGGGACCACTGTTTAGTTACTGTTACTATTTAGCCTAAAAGTCAAGGCTGTTTCTACACTAATACCTCCCAGGAACCCTGCTATAGATCAGTAGTTTTCAAATCGGTCCTCAGGGCCCCTCAAGATGGTTCGATGGTTGCCCTCAAATGTTTTTTTTTTCTTTTTTTTTTTTTTTTACACCAACCCAGCTTGCAGTGCGAAGAAATGGATCCCAGAGATGAAGCAAAAATATGGAGCGTCTTGAAGCCCCTGGGGACCGGTTTGAGAACCACTGCCATAAATAATTTCCATTAATCAGCCAGTTTCATATGATTCTATATCTTTCGACTAGACTAGATGCTACATACTTCAATATCTAGTCTGAATTTTCTGTGCATCATATTATTCAAACTGATGGATGGGATTGTGAGTTACCACACAAGGCCTCACCTCGACTTGCCTCAGGATTAGTGTACAGTTGCAGTTGTATCCTTAGCAGCATTTTGCAAATAGCCTAGCTCAGATCATGTAGAAATGCAGTTGCTGATGGACAAAGGCATCAACTTTGCATACGAAACTATCTTTTCATCAACACTTAATTTTTGTAGGCCATTGTCAGACTAATCCCATTCAAGTGTTAACTGTACTCTGAATCTCATCTCCGTTGTCAATATGAGCAGACTGCTTGCACTGGAAGTGACCAGCACACTGAATTGGTACTCTGTTTGCATTAGGAGGGTAGTAAGCATACATCTAAAGGTGTTTGGTAGAGTCACCAAACACTTAACAAACTCTACAGCCTGGGCTGAATGTGTAATAGAGCTGGTTTAATTACTTTTAACTGTCAGTGATTATAAGGAGGGAGACCATAAGAGGAGAAGAAGCAGCGAGGGGATGTAATGAGAGGCTAGCTATTAGACAAGTGCACATTGTTTTTCGAGAGAGCCGTAAAAAAGGCACCAAGAGAACGAGAGGAATGAATTGTGCATTGTGTATTTCAATTATAGTGTGTGGGGCGGGTTTTCGGTACAATGAGGTTTCTGCTTGGCTTCTTTTATCCAGGGACTAAATGATTCTTGCTTTGAGGGATGAGACCATTAAAGGATAGTAATTCGGAGCATTCACCAATTTTGTGAACTCCTCCATGTCTCTATTTTTCACTTTTCCTGTCCCGCTCTCGAGCCTCTTTTTGACAGTTATTCAGGTGTTCTTGTCTCGGCTGCTCTAACTGTAGTAAGCACTCTACATCAAACACTGAGAGAATGGACATTCTCCTAGTACAAACCGCTGTTACCATAGGAACACACAACATAGCCATTTTCTTTTCTTGACCATTTTCTCCCCAAATTTCTGCTGAGAGTTAATAGATTTGTTTTTCCTGCTTTCCACTGACAGCTGACCTTAAGTGCGCTTTTGTGTTCAGGGAAATGCTAAGTTGTGTTTTTAATTGAGCATAAATATGATTTTTTAATGAACTGCCAGACGTGTTCAGATCACAGTATTGATACCATCTCAGTAGTGTGGTGTTTTTTCATGATTTGCATGCTGTTCCATGTTTCTATGTATATTAAGATGTTTAATGGAGAAATCCATCTGATTATTGAAAGGATTGACTGAAATCAAACCCAGACATACAAAACACAAACACACTCCTCAGTCACATCAGGTTTTGGACAGCTAGAACAATCTTTGATAACGAACGAGTTCTACATTACCACTAATTACACAAGAGGATTGCTTAATCCATATTCATATGTGTTCCTCTCAATGTTTAATTCATCTGTTTCTCTCATAAACAACGGCGATGCCGCCTCAAGTTCAGCTAAACAAACACTGAGACCAACAAACACAATTAATTACTCATGATTCATTAGCAATTAATGCCTTTTTTCATGCCTTTCATTTGCAATTAGAGCTGTGACTGTGAGAAATAAGGGCTTGGAATGGATGGGATTAGTGTGATAATGAGTTCCAACTGAAGCTGACTCTCTGTCTGTGTACTGGCTTGGTTGCTGGGTATTTCCAGCCTGTTATACTTTATATTTTTGGATCAAAAGAAAAAATATTGATATTTTCTAAAGAAGAGAAATGCAACTCATTTGATGGGGCTTAATTTGGAATTACTGGATTTGCTCGTGAGATGGACGTGAAACGTGACTGTTTGGAACCAAGCTTTTTTAATTGCACTAAGCTTGCCTTAAAGGAACAGCCACAAAACGTTAATGGGGCTAACAGTAAGTAAAGCCAAGGGGAGCAGTTAGCCATGGTAACATTATCATAAAGCAAACTGACCCTGACCAGCTTTCATTCATTATTAACAAGCTACGCAATTTCAGAGAAGCATTAGAAGTTTAGTGCTGTCTGCATCACTACTTAATACCAGTATGATAGCAGTACTGCTGCTACTGCTGTTCACTGCTGCTCCAATAATATATACTGATCTC